>NC_080170.1:17788957-18007594 GCF_950295315.1 Erinaceus europaeus
TACAGAAACAGACTGGAAGTATGCATCAGCCTGCCAATGCCCATGTCCAGTGGAACAATTACAGAAGTCAGACCTTCCACCTTCTGCACTCCAGCATGATGCTGCGTCCATGTTCCCAGAGGGATAAAGATTAGGAAAGTTTCCAATGAAGAGGGTGGGATGGATAACTCTGGTCATGGAATTGTGTGAAATTGTACCCCTCTTATCCAATGGACTTGTTGTTCATTATTAAATAAAATAAAATAAATATAAAGAAGTGTGCCTTCTTATGAAAACTCCCTCTATAAAAAAACGTTAGATTGGAACTCCCAACCATCACCTGGGAGAATCATGTAAAGAGGAAGCTTCATGAGCAATGGAATAGTGCTAAGGTCTTCCTCCTTCTCTAGCTATCTCTCTGTCCCTCTCCCTCCAATAGAAGCAGAGATGATAATGGAACTGAAAGTGAATGTACTAGGAAAAGCCAAAGAAATGAAAGACAATTACTGGATTGCTTTGATACTATGTGAAATATAGATAACTAAAGCAAATGAAATCACAAAAAAATAGTAATCAAAATGTCTCTTAAACTTTATGAGAACTTTGGTGGTTAACAGGGGTGAGGCACAGGACTTTGTGATAGATGTGGTGACTCACATATGCACACACATAAGCCTTAAACTTTACCCCTTGAAAACCTATACTTTTGTAAAGTTCTATTTCATAATGAACAATGAATTTTAAAGTAAAAGTTTAAATAGTGAACCTTATCATGAAAACAATTAAAATCAATCAATAAATTGTGATCATTGCTGAAATATTTTATCACAATGATATGATCAAATCTATACAATACTCATTAATTAACTACAGAAGGGATTAATATACTTTTCCCATATTTGGGAGCTACTGTCTTCCTTAATCCAGGTTTCTAGTCCTATTTCCATCTCTGGCATCTTCTCCCCAGATGATAGCTTTGGCCTATCTGCATATTAGCTGTTGAGCTCAAGCAAAAACAAGTAAAATTATAGGCCCCCTGAATTTCACCTAAAATAGACCTACTAGCTTTCTCCAAAATGGAGACTATGAATCACATCTGCTGTATTTCTGCCTTTAGGTTTCTGATTATTAAACGCTTTGTTCTGCTTCATAACTTAACTCTTTTTCAGCCACCAAGTTGCAGATGCTGCTATGATGCCAACCGGACTTCCCTGGGCAGACAACATCACCAGTGTATCTTGGAAACCAGATACACTGAGCCTTACCCCACTAGGGGAGAATAGGGACAGTGTGGATCAAGTGTGGATTTCCAACACCCATGTTCAGAGGAGAAGCAATTACAGAAGCCAGACCTTTCACCTACTGCAGCCCATAATAATCCTGGGTTCTACCAGAGAGGTAAAGAATAGGAGAGTCATCTGCACTATTCCAGTCTTTAGGTCCACGATTGTTCAACAGTTTGTTTGGCTTTGTATATTAACTCTCTTTTCAGCCACCAGGTTCCGGATGCCAGCAAGATGCTCACCAGAATTCCCTGGACAGACAACCCCATCAATGTGTACTGGAGCTCCACTTCCTCAGAGCCCCACCCTACTAGGGAAAGAGAGAGGCAGACTGGGAGTATGGATCGACCAGTCAACGCCCATGTTCAGCGGGGAAGCAACTACAGAAGCCAGACCTTCCACCCTCTGCAACCCACAACGACCCTGGATCCATACTCCCAGAGAGACAGAGAATGGGAAGGCTATCAAGGGAGGAGATGGAATATGGAGATCGGGTTATGGGAATTGTGCGGAATTGTACCCCTCTTATTCTATGGTTTTGTTAATGTTTCCTTTCTTAAATAAAAATAATTAAAAAAAAAAAGAATAGGAGAGTCTTCGAGGGAGGTGGTGGGATACAGAACTCTGGTGGTAGGGATTCTGTGGAATTGTACCCCTCTTATACTATTTTCAATATTTTTATTTTATAAATAAATTAAACAAAAATTAAACAAAATAATTTGACATGAAATATCATGTAATGGAAACACAATAAAAATGTATGTCTCCTGTAACTATGGAATATAAAACAGACAAGAGATTACAATGACATTAAACATAAAACTATGTTGTTTCAAGAAAAGTTGCATGAGTGGCCTGAAGTCATTAAAAAAAAACTTATTGCAGTGGACCCTTGATTATAATAGTGATTTCAAAAGAAAAACATACTGCCTATAAACACAAAGAAGTCACAAAGTGATAAAATAATTTATTGTCACATATATAAGAGTAAGAATAATTGATCCATAGAATAAAATTTATAATATTAGAAGTAATATTTATTTGTGCATGTATACAAGTGTAGACATTTCAGCATGTATAGATAAGAGTATGCAAACATAGATATATTAGAAGTGATGCACATTCTTACACAAATGTTGGAGCTTATTTTGTGAAATACAACTTATATAAGTTAAAACAAGCATTATGTTTCAGACAGTACTCAAATTAAAATATGGATTTCTGGAAGGTCTAATAATGGGAAAGGAATAAGAAAAACCGTTTACATCTACTGTGATAATTTGGGGGGGGTCAACAAAGAAACTATTTTAAAATGTGTTGTATCAATGAGATAAGTCAGGAACAGAAGGAAGACTACGGGATGATCTCACTCATACTCAGAAGATGCAAAACAAAATCAGAAGGGAAAACACTAAGCAGAACTTGAACTGGAGTTGGTGTATCGCACCAAAGTAAAATGTTTGAGACTTCAAGGGCTTCAAGTCCTTGAACATGTAGGCAGAGCACGACCTAGTGGAGGTTGCATTGTTATGTGGAAAACTAGGAAATTTTACACATGTATAAACTATTATATTCTACTGTTGACTGTAAACCATTAATCCCCCAATAAATAAATTAAAAAGAGGGGAATGTTGAGACAGACCAGTGGTAAATACAGAATCAATGTAACTTACAAATAAGGAGTAAAGAGAGTTGGCCGGTACCACAGCAGGTTAAGCGCAGGTGATGCAAAGCACAAGGACCTGTGTAGGGAACCTGGCTGGAGCGCCTGGCTCCCCACCTGAAGGAGAGTCGCCTCACAGACGGTGAAGCAGGTGTGCGGGTGCCTATCTTTCTCTCTCCCTCTCTGTCGTCCCCTTCTCTCTCCATTTCTCTGTGTCCTATCCAACAATGACGACATTAATAACAACAACAATAACAACTACAACAATAAAACAAGGGCAACAAAAGGGAATAAATAAATATGAAAAAAACAGAAAAAAATAAGGAGTCAGGAGATACAGAGGATAATTAACAATAGGTGCCAACCTAATATTATTTAGAGGAGATAGAAAAACCCAGTATGATGAATGCTATAAAGGCCAGTAAATGTGAAATGCGTTAGGAGATGCTTGTAGAGCAAAGAGTCAATGTCCTGGAAGTTACTATGGTTTCAGAAATGCAAAGACTTTCTGAATCCCTGCCTGCATCTCCTTGTTCCGGAAACTGTACACAATCGGGTTGAGAGTGGGGGTCACAAGAGTGTAGAGGGCAGTCACTATCTTGTCCCTTTCAAAGGAGTAGCTGGAAGCAGGCCGGATGTAGGTGTAGATGACAGGGGAATAGTAGAGGGACACCACTATGAGGTGGGAGGAGCAGGTGGAGAAGGCCTTCTTCTTGCCTTCTGCAGTGCGGATGCGGAGAATGGCAGCAATGATGAAGCCATAGGAGATGCAGGTGAGGGTGAAGTCACCCACAGCCAGGGTGATGTCTGCAACGTACACCATCACTTCATTGACTCTCACCGGGGTGCAGGACAAAGATAGTAGTGGGGGTATCTCACAGAAGAAGTGGTCAATGGTGTTTGGCCCACAGAAACTCAGTCTCAGAACAAGACCTGTGTTGATGAACGAGTTGATCATAGCAATCACCATGACAATACTGAGCAAGACCACACATGTGTGTCTGTTCATAATTACACTGTAGTGAAGAGGAAAGCAGATGGCCACATAGCGGTCATAGGCCATGGTGGTGAAGAGCACCATCTCAGCTCCCAGGGACCACGTAAAAAAGAAGAGCTGAGTCATGCAGCCTCCATAGGAAATGGTGTTTCCTGAGGTCAGCATGGCCTCCAGCATCTTGGGGATGATGCTTGTGGTACAAATGATGTCCACAGCAGCCAAAGCCAAGAGGAGAACATACATAGGAGTGTGCAAGGTATTGTTATAGATGATGGCAATGACAATGAGCATATTGCCAAGGAAAGCCATGAGATAGACACAGAGAAACACAATGAAGAAAACTCCCTGGAGCTCAGGCTTCTGGGTGAGACCCAAAATCAGAAATTCAGTGACAAAAGAGCTATTCATCTTTCTTGAAAAGCTAGATGGCAGACATAGCTGAGTTATCAACTGGAATCATAATATTTTTAGATAGGTGTGTGTGTGTGTGTGTGTGTGTGTGTGTGTGTGTGTGTGTGTGTGTGTGTGCGTGTTGGTGACTTGGATATTGATTTGATTTGATTTTCTAGCAGGTGTTTCCTAATATGGCATTCTCTCTTCCAGAAAATGTCTTCTCTTTTCTAGATTGAATCCATTTTCTGATGCATACTCTTTCATTGAAGACTTCAGTAAAATTAAGTCAGTTGGTAGGTACATATAGAAAAAAGCAATAAAATCCTTCAAATATTTCAAAATTAGCATGTGAATTGAAATTATATGAACATAATTTATATATATATATACTTATCCATTGTAATTACAATGCAATTATCTATCTCATTTGTTCTATTAATCACATATTTTCTAACCTGAAACAGGAGCAGAAATACCTGAACAATAAAAACTGATGTGACCAATAATATTGGAATAGCCATTAGTACACTATACCCAATGCAACATTCTGCATCTTATTCAGATCATATATGAATTAATTGATGTCCAAAAACTAACCCTTACAGTGGTAATAAGACTGAGTTTAAGAATACTCAACCTGAGGTTCCATCTTCATTTTATTATAATTGTAAATTGGCGTTAGGATTCTATAGCCTTTCTTATTTAAGCATTGAAGCTGTTGGGAAGTAGCATGCAGTGTAGAAAGATTAAAGTTTGAGTGATAGCAGTGTTAAATTGTTATGTACATATTACTCCATTGGTCTTAATCTACCCTGTTTGCTGCTGAGTATCTTATGCATTAAGATACTCTTTATCTTCAAAAGAAAGGGCTGACTGGCCAACCAAGGATACATCAAGCCAATGCAACATATGATTCTGGGTGTCTTAGTTACACATTCACTCCCACTGCCCTTTATTTTCTCAGTCTAGGTAGAGATATTTTCATAATTTCAACCCTGATTTTATCATTTCCCTGTTCAAGTCTATCACTGGAGGCATAATCCTATCAGGAATGCTTTTTTTTTTTTTTTGAAAAGCAGAAGAGAGTCAGGAGACCATTGACCCATTGACCTCAATCATCTGCAATATTGAATCAACTGGATTCAATTTATCTTGCAGTGATGCCTGTGTTCTTGAAAACTGTAAATAGGTTGTAACTGGAAAGCAAAAGATAGCATGCAGGTGTCAAGAGTTGGAAGTCTCACTTTCCTTTTGTCATATTTTGTTTGTGAATGAGGTTGCCAAAAAGAAGAATGTGCAAATGGTTCTTTGATAATCTTCTTCTCAATTCTTTGAGACAAATAAGCAGAGCTAAAATTGCTATAAAATGAATGCTATCTGATATATGCAGGTATTTTTAACAGTTGCTTTATCCAAGGGGTGAAATTCTGCATCTGAGAGCTGTTTCAAACAGTTTTAAATCATTATTTTCAGTTAGAAGTTGTATAAACTCATTTTGGTAATGAAATAATCATGTTAAGTGAAGAAAGCAAGCATTCTAACTTTTTCCATGTATATTGAGTATTCCCACCACACTGATACTAGTATAAAAACCTCAGTTTAGTTGCCTTTGCTTTAAATTCCAGGTTGTTCATATTTGGTACAAAAATAGTGTAAGAAAGTACATAGACAGCATAAGTATATGTATCACTGAATAAATAAGTATTCCCTGTTCTGAATGAGTTTCTAAACAGATGGTATATTGTCTGTTTCCCTGAACCTTAAAGTAAGTTTAAAAGGCTACTTGGTTCTTACATATTCCTACCCAGGTCACAGTTTCACAGTGATTGTAAAAATTAGACATGATTTCAAAGTAAGCCAAATTCCCTAATACCTTGGTTACAATAATACTATCCATTGCCTTCTTAAACTACAAGACAACAGGAACACTCCCTATTTTCTGTGAAACCCATATTTCTCCCAGTCCTGGAAACTGTGGGGCATGGCTTGTCTTCCTGCATGCTTCTCTTGATCCATAGCATTTGATACTGCATCTGCTGAGATCAACCAAATGAATGCAACCACTACCACCTAGATAAGTTTCATTTCTGATTTTATCCAGAAACACCAAGAGTGAAATGCCAACCCTTCAGCTCCAGCACTCTGCCACCAAGTTGCAGAAAGAATAGGAAAGCTTTCAAGGGATGGGATGGGATATGAAGTTCTGGTGGTAGGAACTGTGTGGAATTGTACCTATCTTATCCCATGGTCTTGTTGATATTATCTATTTTATAAGTAAATTAATAACAATAAAAATTAGGCATATTGTTCACAAATACCTGAATTCTTTGCAGAGTGTCTCCATATTCAAAGGGTGACCTGTGTTAAATCACCTGTCGACAATCTTCTTTTATGCTTGGTGAAGTCAAAATTAGTCAAAATAATATTTCCTGACTTAAGGATAAGGGGTCCCAGAGGATAGCATCTAGCACCAAGTTTATGACAACCAGGCTCAAATGGATCTCAGAGGAACAATTAACCTGACCTTGCACTTTGACTAGTTATGATCTAGAATGACTTGGACATTCTGTGTCATCACTGCCATATAAGACCAAATGGAATCCCAAAGCAGTATCTTCATGAAGAAGGAAGTAAGTCAGAGTAATGAGAACAACTGGGATGATGTTTTCTAAAGACAGAGGGAGATTCAAAGAACGAATGAATGGGCACTGCTTTAAAAGTAATCACCTGCCTGGAGGACTACTTTCCCAAGAGAAAATAGAAAGAGTGGAAAGTAATAGCAATGGGAGGTGACAGAGAGGCAACAGTATTGAACCTAGGAGCATGGGGTCCTGAGTATGATACCTGGCATTTTATATACCAGAGTGATATCCTTGTTTTTAGTCTCTCTCTCTCTCTCTCATTAACATATATATATATATATATATATATATATATATATATATATATATATATATATATATATATATGAATAGGACAGAGAGAAATGGAGAGAGGAGGGGATGACAGAGAGAGGGTGAGAAAGTTAGACAACTGCAGACCTACTTCACCACTTGTGAAGTGACTCCCCTGCAGGTGGGGAGCCGGTGGCCTGAACTGACTGCACTACCACCCAACCCCTTCATAAATATATTTTTTTAAATGAGGTGAATTCTAAAATGAGTGGAAGTGGAAACACAGATTGATGAAATTCATTTAGTCCCCTACACTATGAGAGAAAGTCACAAACATGATAATGTTTGGTTTTCAGTTAATGCATATAATAAACTCTACAGCTTGAACTGAACTGAATAGTTGTGTTAAAGTCCTTAAGTTCTTTTTGATACTTTTCAGCAGGTTTTTTTTTTTTTGTAAGATATCCATACACCAACAACAGTCACATATGTGATGTTCTTAAAATACAATAGCACCCTCTCTGTATCACTTGCTGAAGAGCCTCTTGGTTTTATAGACTGTCCATTGGAATTCAGACAAAAAAAATTTATGTTCACCACATAAGTATTTGCTTTATCATAGAATAAATAATACATGAGTGGGTATCAGATGGTTTTAAATGGTTTGCTTAAATGGCCAGGAAGTTTACAGCAAGCAAAGTATTTATAAATCTGTAATTTAAATTTATTAGACTGTCAAAAAGAAAGAAAGTCATGTGGAAACTAATGAGACTTTCAAGAATGTTTGCAATTAGGGCTGGGTGGAGAACATAATGGCTATGCAAAAAGACTTGCATGCATGAGGCTCCAATGTAGAAGGTTCAATCTTCAGCACCACCACAAAACTGAGCTGAGGAGTGCACTAGTTAAAATAATAAAAACAAAGCAAAAAGAACAAAAATGCTGTTGAGTCAATTGGAATATTTGACTTTATCTTTAATGATCTTTTACATGGAAAATGAGATCACTTCTCAGCCTTTTGGCTAAGATCGAGTGTAGTAAAAGGAAAATGAGTTGTCTCCTTCCATAATGATAACAATAGTTGCCAACTCACACTTTGAGCAAATACATTGAGCTATTACTGTTTTAACTGGTATGTGATGAACTGGACATTGATCAGAATGACCCAAAAGGCATGTTTGTGAAAGGATAGAAGGGGGTGTACTTGGTTTGAAGAATGTAAATCACACAAGTTAGTTCTCTTGACTCTAATACCCTTCATAGGGTTCTATCTTGATCCATGTGGGAAGAGTAGTCATGTATGGGATTGTAGGTAGATAAAGGATACACTGACATCTGACCTTTGGGTGCACTAGAGAAGGGAGTCTGATCGCCTAGAGGAGAAGCAAGCTGGCTTTCTCTGGTCTTTTCTAGAATATCCATCAGTTCTATTCTGTCTTCTTGACTTAAAGTATCACATTATTATTATTTTGTTTTTGGGTGAGGCACTTCTCAGGCTAATCCTTTGTGTCTGTCATGTTAAGTCAGATAACTTTTGAATTTGAATGTTCCAATACTTAGGGAAGTGCCTTTAGGATGCATGGACATGAGTAGTGTCTACTGATGGCTAGAAAAAAATTTTTTTCTTTATGTAATTATATGGTTTGCCTACTAAGATAACTACACCAGCTTTATTTTCAGATCTGTGGGGCTTGTTCCTTTCCTTTTTATTATTATTTTATTTATAAAAAGGAAACACTGACAAAACCGTAGGATAAGAGGGTACAAATCCACACAATTCCTACCACCAGAACTATGTATCGCATCCCCTGAAATTCCCAAACAGACATGATGGGCTTAGACCTCAAATAAATCCCTCCCTCCATCGTTACCAGTCATCTGTATCAGGAACAACAAAATAGACCCCTTTGTGGGTCCCCATAGGACCTTGCCCTTAACGTGGATCAACAGCGGTAGAGAATGTTGGACAACATACTGTATGCTACACCTGAGGAAGATTGGGTCCTGAAATTGAGGCAGCTTGGAATGTCCATACTCATGAACACCGAATGTGAGCTCAGATCTACAGGGATGCAGAGGTCACATAGGCTCCTAAACTGAATATGGACCCCAGATCACATAAAATAAATGGGGTTTATAGTCAACAATATTTATACACCTTTCCCATATTTGGGAGCTACTCTCTTCCCTGATCCAGCTTTCTGGTCCTTTTTATAGCCATGACATCATCTCCACAGACCATAACTAGGATATACCTGCATATCGGATTTCAAGCTAGCGGAAATAAAGAAAGAATAAAAGAAAGAAAGAAAAACTAGTATAGCCACAGGTCCTTTGTATTATAAAATATGTCTACTAGCGAGGGGAGGTAAGATGGCGACGGCCTGAGAAGTCGCTAACAGCGAGTGCTCTGATAGCATCGTCGGCAAAGGTAGGATTTTCTGCCTTTAGCAGGCCAGTCAACAAGGGGGGAGCACCAAAGAAGTGATTACAGTTTAATTTGGGTTAACAATTAGAGCAAAGGGGACACGGACTAGCGGGGCTCCAGAATTCCCAGGCGGCGCCAGGCAAGGCGAGTGCGCCGGGCATTGTCCTCCGCCCGCCCGGGAAGGCGGCTCCTCCGCCGCCAGTTGCAGAGCTCAGCGGGCAGAGGACCCGGAGAGAGCACTTTAGCTCGGGGGCTGCCTCTTGGGAGTCGCTAGGGTCCACCGCGACCCTGAGGGTGGATCCAAAGACTTCTTGAGTATAGCTCTCATTGGATCAAAGGACTTGGAGCTAGTTTTCATTTTTGAGAAATCCTTTAAAAAAGTCTGGAGGGCGGGGTTTCCCGGAAGATGGCGCCCGGAGAAGCAGAAGCGGCTAGCCTTTGAGCTCAGGACACATCTCGTGTAAACAATAGGATTTTCTGCCTTTAGCAAGCCAGCCAATAAGGGGCCATAACGGTCATACCAAGGATGTTTCTATAACTTAATTTGGGTTAAGAATTAGAGTAGGGGAAAAAATTCTTTTTTCTTCCTTTTAATTTTCAAGCATACATCCTTCACGCCGCCCCCCCCCCCCCCATAAGCAGTGCCTGGGACCAGCTACTAGCAGGATACCCCATACCACCAAACAGGTTTTTTTTTTTTTTTCCTCTTTCCTTTTTTTTTTTTTTTTTTTTAATTCACTGATACACATTTGGGAAGTTCCTCGCACTGCTCTTTAATTACAGCTCTACTTCTTATCTTCTCCCTTTTCTCTCTCTTATCTCTCTCTATCTCTCTCTTTTTTTTTTTTTTTTAATCTTGTCATACACTTCTTTCTTCTTTGCCTTTCTGAATTTGTGAATTACTTTGGGGAAGAAATCTGACCCAGAGTGGACTCTCTATGTGTGTATCTCTGCTCTAGTTCCCTTTACACTCTTGTTACCCTTAGAATATACACTGGATAGTAGATTTGCATAACTGTCTATTCTTGCTATCCTCTCTTCCTTTTCTCTTTCTTCACTGGGATTTGGTTACTATTTTTTCACGGACTGGAGAAACTGTTTGGCTAACTGGTAACGATTAAACTCCTTCAATACTTACTTCAATTGCTACGGTAATTCCGGAGGTTGGTGAGTGCAATTGTCATAAAGGTATTTAGTACAGTGTTACTTGTGCTCAAAACACAACAACTGAGGAACAACAGAGCATTAAAAAAAAAGAGAGAGAGAAACACATAAATTAAAAAAAAAATGGGTAGATTAAAAACAAATAAAACTGCTACCCCAATGAATGAAGACAAGAGCCCAGAAGAAACCACAAATCAGTCAGAAGTAACCATAGATAAGAAAAGTATGCAAGCAATAATAAACTTATTAATCACAGAAATGAAAACAACATTGGAGGAAAGAAATGGCAGTATTAGGGAAACAACAGTTGAGACCCCCAAGGAAAATACCGATTATCTTGAGACAATTAGAGAACTGAAAGCTGAAATAGCTGTAATGAAGAAAGAAGCTGAGGCAAGGGAAAGCAGACTAACAGAAGCAGAAAACAGAATTAGTCAGACAGAGGATGAGTTAGAGAAAACTAAGAAAGAGGTGAAAGAGCTTAAAAAGAGATTGAGAGACACTGAAAACAACAACAGAGACATATGGGATGATCTCAAAAGAAGTAACATTCGTATAATTGGCCTGCCAGAGGAAGAAAGAGAGGAAGGGGAAGCAAACATCCTAGAGGAAATAATACAAGAAAATTTCCCAGACCTGAATAACAGAAAGGATATCAAGGTGCAAGAGGCCCAGAGAGTACCAAACAGAATCAACCCAGACCTGAAAACACCAAGACACATCATAGTCACAATGAGAAGAAGTAAGGATAAAGAAAGGATCCTAAAGGCTGCAAGAGAGAAACAAAAAGTCACATACAGGGGAAAACCCATAAGACTTTCTGCAGATTTTTCAACTCAAACTCTAAAAGCCAGAAGGGAGTGGCAAGATATCTATCGAGCCCTGAATGAAAAAGGGTTTCAACCAAGGATTATATATCCTGCTAGACTTTCATTCAAGCTAGATGGAGGGATCAAAACCTTCTTAGACAAACAACAGTTAAAGGAGGCAACCATCACCAAGCCGGCCCTGAAAGAGGTACTAAAAGACCTCTTATAAACAAGAACATCACTATAATACTTGTAATATATCAGAGTAAACAAATTGTTTTTTAGAACAATGGCACTACAATACATTAAATCCATAATATCAATAAATGTCAATGGCTTAAACTCACCCATCAAAAGGCACAGGGTGGGGGGATGGATCAGAAAACATAACCCAACCATATGCTGCTTGCAAGAATCCCATCTGTCACAACAAGATAAACACAGACTTAAAGTGAAAGGATGGAAAACTATCATACAGGCTAACGGTCCACAAAAAAGGGCAGGAACAGCCATTCTCATCTCAGACACGATAGATTTTAAATTAAATAAAGTAATAAAAGATAGGCAAGGACATTACATAATGATTAGAGGATCAATAGCCAAGAAGACTTAACAATTATTAACATCTATGCACCCAACGAGGGACCATCTAAATACATTAAACACCTATTGAAAGAATTTCAAAAATACATCAATAGTAATACAATAATAGTGGGAGACTTCAATACCCCACTCTCACACTTAGACAGATCAACAAAGCAGAGAACCAATAAAGATACAAGAGAATTGAATGAAGAGATTGACAGACTAGACCTCTTGGACATTTTCAGACTCCTCCACCCCAAAAAACTGGAATACACCTTCTTTTCAAATCCACACAACACATACTCAAGGATAGACCACATGTTAGGCCACAAAGACAGCATCAATAAATTCAAGAGCATTGAAATCATCCCAAGTATCTTCTCAGACCACAGTGGAGTAAAACTAACTTTTAACAACAAACGGAAAATTATTAAAAGACATAGAATTTGGAAACTAAACAACATGCTCCTTAAGAACCACTGGGTCAGACACTCACTCAAACAGGAAATTCAAATGTTCCTGGAAACTAATGAAAATGAAGACACAACCTATCAAAATATTTGGGACACAGCTAAAGCAGTACTGAGAGGGAAACTTATAGCTATACAATCACATATTAAACACCAAGAAGAAGCCCAAATGAACGAACTTACTACACACCTCAAGGACTTAGAGGAAGAGGAACAAAGGAACCCTAAAGCAACCAGAAGGACAGAAATCACTAAAGTTAGAGCAGAAATAAACAACATCGAAAATAAAAGAACCATACAAAAGATCAATGAAGCCAAATGTTGGTTCTTTGAAAGATTAAACAAAATTGACAAACCCCTAGCCAGACTCACCAAACAAAAAAGAGAGAAGACTCAAATTAATAGAATTGTAAACGATGCAGGAGATATCACAACTGACACCACAGAAATCCAGAGAATTCTGCGAAACTTCTATAAAGAACTATATGCCACCAAGCTAGAGAATCTGGAAGAAATGGAACAATTCCTAGAAACCTATGCACTTCCAAAACTGAACCAAGAAGAACTACAAAATCTAAATGCACCAATCACAGACAAAGAAATTGAAACCGTTATTAAGAATCTCCCCAACAACAAAAGTCCTGGACCAGATGGCTTCACAAACGAATTCTACAAAACTTTCAGGAAACAGTTAATACCCATACTTCTTAAGCTATTCCATAAGATTGAAGAAACAGGAATACTCCCTTCCACCTTCTATGAAGCCAACATCACCCTGATACCAAAAGCTGATAGGGACAGAACAAAAAAGGAAAACTACAGACCAATATCTCTGATGAACATAGATGCCAAAATATTAAACAAGATCTTGGCCAACCGGATACAGCAACACATCAAAAAGATTGTTCATCATGACCAAGTGGGATTCATCCCAGGAATGCAAGGCTGGTTCAACATCCGTAAATCAATCAATGTCATTCATCACATCAATAAAAGCAAAACCAAAAACCACATGATTATCTCAATAGATGCAGAGAAAGCCTTTGATAAAATCCAACACCCATTCATGCTCAAAACTCTACAAAAAATGGGAATAGATGGGAAATTCCTCAAGATAGTGGAGTCTATATATAGCAAACCTACAGCCAACATCATACTCAATGGAGAGAAGCTGAAAGCATTCCCCCTCAGATCAGGGACTAGACAGGGCTGCCCACTGTCACCGTTACTCTTCAACATAGTATTGGAAGTTCTTGCCATAGCAATCAGGCAAGAGAAAGAAATCAAAGGGATACAGATTGGAAGGGAAGAAGTCAAGCTCTCACTATTTGCAGATGATATGATAGTATACATAGAAAGACCTAAAGAATCCAGTAGAAAATTACTGGAAGTTGTTAGGCAATATAGCAAGGTATCAGGCTACAAAATCAATGTACAAAAATCAGTGGCATTTCTTTATGCAAACACTAAATCTGAAGAAGAAGACATCCAGAAATCACTCCCATTTACTGTTTCATGAAAATCAATCAAATACCTAGGAATAAAGTTGACCAAAGAAGTGAAAGACTTGTATGCTGAAAACTATGAGTCGCTATTCAAGGAGATAGAAACTGATACCAAGAAATGGAAAGATATCCCATGCTCATGGATTGGAAGAATAAATATCATCAAAATGAACATTCTCCCCAGAGCCATATACATATTCAATGCAATACCCATCAAAGTTTCACCAAGCTTCTTTAAGAGAATAGAACAATCACTACAATCATTTATCTGGAACCTGAAAACACCTAGAATTGCCAAAACCATCCTAAGGAAAAGAAACAGAAATGGAGGCATCACACTCCCAGACCTTAAACTATATTATAAAGCCATCATCATCAAAACAGCATGGTACTGGAACAAAAATAGGCACACAGACCAGTGGAACAGAATTGAAAGCCCAGAAGTAAATCCCAACACCTATGGGCATCTAATCTTTGATAAGGGGGCCCAAAGGATTAAATGGAAGAAGGAGGCTCTCTTTAATAAATGGTGCTGGGAAAACTGGGTTGAACATGCAGAAGAATGAAATTGAACCACTTTATCTCACCAGAAACAAAAATCAATTCCAAATGGATCAAAGACCTAGATGTCAGACCAGAAACAATCAAATACTTAGAGGAAAACATTGGTAAAACACTTTCCCATCTACACCTCAAGGATATCTTTGATGAATCAAACCCAATTGCAAGGAAGACCAAAGCAGAAACAAACCAATGGGACTACATCAAATTGAAAAGCTTCTGCACATCCAAAGAAACTATTAAACAAACAGAGAGACCCCTCACAGAATGGGAGAAGATCTTCACATGCCAGACATCAGACAAGAAACTAATCACCAAAATATATAAAGAGCTCAGCAAACTTAGCCGCAAAAAAGCAAATGACCCCATCCAAAAATGGGCAGAGGAAATGAACAAAACATTCACCACAGAGGAGATCCAAAAGGCTAACAAACATATGAAAAACTGCTCTAGGTCACTGATTGTCAGAGAAATGCAAATTAAGACAACACTAAGATACCACCTCACTCCTGTAAGAATGGCATACATCAAAAAGGACAGCAGCAACAAATGCTGGAGAGGATGTGGGGACAGAGGAACCCTTTTACATTGCTGGTGGGAATGTAAATTGGTACAGCCTCTGTGGAGAGCAGTCTGGAAAACTCTCAGAAGGCTAGACATGGACCTTCCATATGACCCAATAATTCCTCTCCTGGGGTTATACCCCAAGGACTCCATAACACCCAACCAAAAAGAGGTGTGTACTCCTATGTTCATAGCAGCACAATTCATAATAGCTAAAACCTGGAAGCAACCCAGGTGCCCAACAACAGATGAATGGCTGAGAATGCTGTGGTATATATACACAATGGAATACTATGCAGCTATCAAGAACAATGAACTCACCTTCTCTGACCCATCTTGGACAGAGCTAGAAGGAATTATGTTAAGTGGACTAAGTCAGAAAGTTAAAGATGAGTATGGGATGATCCCACTCATCAACAGAAGCTGACTTAGAAGATCTGAAAGGGAAACTAAAAGCAGGACCTGATCAAATTGTAAGTAGGGCACCAAAGTAAAAACCCAGTGGTGAGGGGTAGACATGTAGCTTCCTGGGCCAGTGGGGGGTGGGAATGGGCGGGAGGGATGGGTCACGGTCCTTTGGTGATGGGAATGGTGTTTATGTACACTCCTAGCAAAATGTAGACATATAAATCAGTAGTTAATTAATATGAGAGGGGGAAATCAATTGTATGTCTCAAAGGTTCTCAAAAGACAAACTGAATCTTTTTAATAGTTAGGCAACGTATTTGATATGCGGACTCTCTCAAAAGCCTAGACCAAGTAGATTAGAAGCTTCCAATAGCACAGCTATATACAAGATACTGGGTACTGTACAGCAAACCATAACAAAGGGACTTTTCAAAGTTAACCCAATTAACAAATAATGTGATGATAATATTAACTATTGAGTGTCTTTTTGAAGCCTAAGACAACAGGAACCTCACATCTTCACTATAGACCCCTACTTCCCCCAGTCCTGGCACCCATGGATAGGGCTCACTTTCCCGTATGCTTCTCCCAATCCATACCAAATAATATTGCATCCGCCGATCACAACCTAACCAAAGCAACGATTGCCATCTCAACATGCTTCACCTCAGAGTGTATCCAGAGACTTCACGTGTGGAATGACAACCCTTCAGCTTCATTTCTCGGGTGAGACCTTTCCTTTTATAGTACACTCTAATTTCATCTCAGGTAGTTCACTTTCTAACAAAGTCCCATAACCTAGACATACACCAGTTTCTGTGAGAGAGAGCGTATGCGCACACGTATCCATAAACTACTGCAAAATATATACCTGAAAGCAGGATTACACTAGAGTTTGCAGTGAGTACCTCCCCAACACTTCCTCTCCACTATTCCAATCTTGGGATCCATGTTTGCTCAACAAATTGTTTGGCTTTGTATGTTAACTCTCTTTTCAATCACCAGGTTCCAGATGCCACCAGGATGCTGGCTAGGCTTCCCTGGATTGAAGACCCCACCAATGTGTCCTGGAGCTCAGCTTCCCCAGAGACACACCTTACTAGGGAAAGAGAGAGGCAGACTGGGAGTATGGACCGACCAGTCAACGCCCATGTTCAGCGGGGAAGCAATTACAGAAGCCAGACCCTCTACCTTCTGCAACCCTCAATGACCCTGGGTCCATGCTCCCAGAGGGCTAGAGAATGGGAAGGCTATCATGGGAGAGGGTGGGTTATGGGGATTGGGTGGTGGGAATTGTGTGGAGTTGTACCCCTCCTACCTTATGCTTTTGTTCACTAATCCTTTCTTAAATTAAAAATTTAAATAAAAAAAAAAATCAAAAAAAAAAAAAAGTAAAAAAAAAAAAAAAATGTCTACTAGCTATCTTTAAAATGGAGACCCCCCCCCCCAACTCTTCATCTGCACTATTCCAGCTTTGGGTTCATGATTAATCAACAATTTGTTTGGCTTTGTATGTTAACTTTCTTTTCAGCTGTCAGGTTCCTGATGTTAGCACGATGCCAGCCAGACTTCCCTGGACAGACAACCCCACCAATGTGTCCTGGAGCTCCAATTCCCCAGAACCCCAGCCCACTAGGGGAAGAGAGAGGCAGGCTAGGAGTATGTCAAAACCCATATTCATCGGGGAAGCAATTACAGAAGCTGGGCCTTCAACCTTCTGTATCCCACTGTGACCTGGGGTCCATGCTCCCAGAGGGTTAAAGAATAGGGCCTATTGCTTTCTGTCTTCATGCCAGCATCTTCTCTGCCTTCAATGAAAATAAAAAATTGGAAAAATATTTTAACAAAACTTTACTTTTAATTTCAGCACTCTGTCAAATTACATGTAATTTTATCCTTGATACATTTGTGTTTGATTTATCGGAGCTAACTTTTTCTTTGTTTCTTTTGCTTTATATATTTTTCTTTGTTCATTTATTCAGATTAATATATTTTATTATTCCAATACCCTTAATTATATCAGTATGTATTTATTTATCTAGCAGAGCACTACACGACTCTATTGATTGGTTATTCTACAGACTGAATCTGGGACGTTGTGCAGACAGATACTGTGCACTACCACTCTGCAATGTTTTCCTATAGAATTTCCATTTAATACTACTGATACAAAGTGTGATAACTTGTCACATATTCCTGAGCTTTCCCAGGAAAGATTTTAGTACTGTGTTTGAGTTATTCACGGGACACAGATTTGGTGGTGACAAAAATCAGGTCAAAATCTGGTTGCCTCTGTCAGGTGGGAGTTTTGAAAGAGTTGCTATCTGCCAAAGTTTCTGTAGTTACTACCCTCCCCTGGACTTGAATACTCTAAGTTCAGATATCAGCTATCCCTAAATTGAGTTATAGGCAAATACTATCCCCAAAATCAATCTTTCTTTCTTCCTTTCTTTCTTCCTTCCTTCCTTCCTTCCTTCCTTCCTTCCTTTCTTTCTTTCTTTCTTTCTTCCTTCCTTCCTTCCTTTCTTTTTTTCTTCCTTTCTTTTCTCTCTTTCTTTCTTTCTTTCTTTCTTTTTTTTTTTACCATTTCTGTCACCAGAGATCTCTGCCCCCAACCCCACAGATAATCAGTATAGTTCTCCCACAGACTTAGATATATAGGTTGATATTTTGTTTTTCCACTCAATCCTCTATATTTGCCATTTGAGTGAAGTCACTCTGTAGCTGTCCTCCACTGCCTTACTTTCTTCACTAAATATAATCTTCTCCAGTTCCTCATGTTCCCAGG
This sequence comes from Erinaceus europaeus, assembly GCF_950295315.1. Taxonomy (NCBI): domain Eukaryota; kingdom Metazoa; phylum Chordata; class Mammalia; order Eulipotyphla; family Erinaceidae; genus Erinaceus; species Erinaceus europaeus. The sequence continues at coordinate 17,807,449 of NC_080170.1, forward strand.
GCTTTTGTTCACAACAGCAAAAACCTGGAAGCAACAAAATGCCCTTTGACAAGTGGCTGGATAAAAACATTATGGGACATATACTCTACAAGGTATTATATTCATCAATAAAAATAGTTGATATTGTGTCCTTTGGGATAAACTGGATGAAATTGAAAATTTCATCATGTACAGAAGATAAACTATTGAACGTCTAGAATATATATGAAAAGATAAATAACCTGAGGGTTGTTAAGTTAGTTTGCATAGGAAGAAAATTGTGAAAATAAAAACTCTATCGTCTAATATAATGAGGTGTGATAGGTGCTGATGATAGAAATTGAAAATCATGATCATCAAAATTGATGGTGGCTGATGCTTTGGTTTAGGGGGTAGGGGTGGGGGACTAGGGACTAGAAAATAGCAATCCTTTACTAGAAGTTTAGAAATTCTCATATGTAATCAAGAAATTTATTTAATTTTTTATGCTTGGATTTTCAAAGCACATTTTTCTTTTTTTTTTCTTTATAAAATGGAAATATTGACAAGGTTACAGGATAAGAGAGGTACATTTCCACAGAATGTCCTTCCCCACAGCTCTGTATCCAATCCCCCCACCCCCTTGATAGCTTCCCTATTTTGTATCCCTCTGGGAGTATGGACCCAGGATCATTATGGGGTGCAGAAGGTAGAAGGTCTGGCTTCTGTAATTGCTTCCCCCCTGAACAAGGGCATTGTCAGGCCAATCCATACTCCTAGACTGTCTCTCTTTCTTTCCCTAGTGGAGCATGGATCTGAGGAGGCGGGGCTCAAACACACAGGCTGGGGTCCTCTGCCCAAGCAAGTTGGGTTTGCATCATAGTACTACCTGGCATTTCTTTCATATTTAAACTCTGGTGAGATGTAATTGACACATAAAGTTTACCTATTTTATATACATTGAGCTGTTGGACCTACATATACACCTATGACACTACCATCGCAGCAGATATACACATGCCCATATTTCCCAATACTTTTTGGTGGTCTTTCTTGTCTGTCTGTTTTAATAAACTTACAGATTTTAAACCTATGCTGCCAGTAAATAGAGAGGAGAAGCAGGTAAAGCATAATCATTTGATTCTGATATCTTAAGAGGTGAGCTTCCAACACAGATCTACACTTTGAAAATTAATGTAAAATATTTATATGTATCTATTTTTATAACATTTTATCCAAGAAATCACATATTGAAATAGTTAAGACTCTGAGTTCAGTCATGTATTTATTTACATAATATTTTCCCATTTTAACCCCCTATTCAAAGATTTTTTTTTCTATTTTTTGCCTCCAGGATTATCGCTGGGGCTTTGTGCCTGCGCCATGAACCCCCTGCTCCTGGAGGCCATTTTTACCATATTTTTTGTTGCCTTGTTGTTGTTATTGTAATTGCTGCTGTTGTTGGATAGAACAGAGATAAATGGAGAGAGAAAGGGATGACAGAGATAGGGGAGAGATGGATAGACACCTGCAGACCTGCTTCACTGCTTGTGAAGTGGTCCCATTGCAGGTGGGGAGCCCAGGGACTTGAAACGGGATTTTTGCACCAGTACTTGTGCTTCATGCCATATGCACTTAACCCACTGCACTACTGCCTGCAATCTAAGATTCTTAAATTTATCCACACATACAGTCAAAATCATCATCAGGAGAGACATAGACTTAGTGTTGTTTAGCACTGTCCCAGTTAATTTAACCTTAGTTATGGAGTTCAAGGACACATTTAATTTTATGTATGATTTTTTTTCTCCAGAAGGAAATTCATTGTGTTTATATAAAAATTATCCATTCCAATCAAATATTGGAAAAAAGCCAACATACTCAGTTTGGAATGTCAGTGTCCACTGTCAGTTCTCCCTCATCTCCAAGAAGATTTGATTCACTTCCTCCACACTCTTTCTTGGAAACTCTCCAGGCAGAAAGTCATAGAGCTGCATGTTGACAGCAGTTTATTTCCCCTTCCATTTCTTCAGCAGACTTTCCTTAACTTCCTTGTTGCGGAGAGTGTAGATGAAGGGGTTTAGGACAGGAGTGACCACAGTGTTGAGGATACTCACGGCCTTGGAAAGGTCTAGGTCTTCTTTGATAGAAGTGCGTACATGCAGGAAGATGGTGGAACCATACCAGATGAGCACCACTGTCAAGTGTGAGGAGCAGGTGGAGAAGGCTTTGCTTCTACCACTGGCCGATGGGATCCGGAGGATGGTGCTTATAATGTAGATATAGGAAACCAGCGTGATGAGGCAGGAGCTCAAGATGACCAGAAATGCAATGGCAAAGGCCACTAGCTCCACTACACGTGTGTTGCTGCAGGCCAGAACAATCCAGGGTGCAATGTCACAGAAGAAGTGGTTGATGGCTTGGGGACCACAGAATGACAAACTACTGATGAGAGCTGTGGGCACTGCAATGGCCAGGAAGCCACAGATCCAGGATCCCACAGCCAATTGGGCTGAAAACATGCCGCCCATGATGGTCCCATAGTGCAGAGGGTAGCAGATAGCCAGGTAGCGGTCATAGGCCATGGCCGCCAGGAGGAAATATTCTGTGCAGCCCAGTGAGAAGACAAGGTACATCTGCAGGAGGCAGCCAATAAATGAGATGGACTGGCTTCTGCCCAACAGAATGGCTAGGGCTTTGGGAATGGTAGCTGTGGTATACCAGATCTCCAGAAAAGAGAGGTTGCTTAAGAAAAAGTACATGGGAGTATGCAGCTGGTGAGATGTGGTCACCAGCATCAATATGGCCATGTTGCCCCCAACTGTGAGGACATACATCACCAGAAAAAGCACAAAGAGAGAAAGCTGAAGGGCTTGGGATCCAGGGAAACCTAGCAGGAGAAAGTCTCCAGTCAGGCTTTCATTGTCTGTCCCCAGTGGAGTCCTGAGTTTCAACAGGGAATAAAGATCAAGAAAAGGCTTAGGGCAATCACAAAGAAAATATATGTATTACATACAAATGCTAGAGGTCATGAGGTTAACTGCACACTTGGTTAATCACAAGTGTTTCTAAACACAGGGACCTGAGTTCAAGACCCCAGTCCCTACCTACAGAGGGAAATCTTCACATGTTGTGTAGTAGTGCCATAGGTGTTTCTCTTTCTCTCTCCCTTTCTAAACGCTCTTTCCCTTTCAACTTATTTCTGTGCCTATTCAATAAAGCAACAATTGAATATTAAACTAATAAATCCCAAATGATGATTTTCACAATTTTCTTAAACTAATACCTTCGTTTTCACACCTGGATTATTTATAGTTAATCAATTTATGCAACACATGTTTCTTAGGTCAAAGTAGCCATGGCCGCTGTTAGTGGACTTGGTTTTGTCCAGGTATGCCTTCTAAGTGTGGGGTTGGGTACATGCAACATGAATGTAAACTCATCCAGTGCACACCTGGTTGAATGCATATGTTACAGTGCACAAGTACCCAGGTTCAAGCCCCTAGTCTCCACCTGCAGAGAGAAATCTTTGCAAGTGGTGAAGCAAGGCTTCAGGTGTCTCTCTGTCTCTCTCCCTCTCTACCTCCCTCAACACTATCGATTACTGGCTGCCTCTATCGAATGAATGAAGATAATAAACAAACAAATAAATAAAAAAACTCACATAGCATCCATCATGCTAGGTTAGGTTACATGGCAACTTAACAAGACTTTAACTCCATCTCTAAATCCTACTAGTTTGATTCATCATTATCTCTCTAGATGTCTAGGCAAGAAATCAAAGCACAAGGAAACTAGAGAAATTGTCTAAAGTAGAGCTACGACTATCAGGTTGGGATATTTGGCTCAAAGTCACTGCATTTTAGATCTACTACTTTTAGAGATACTTTCAATAGGTCTCCATGGTCCCACTGGCATATTCAAAAAAATAACAATTCAGTTTATACTAAAACTGACACCATTGCTCAAGATAAGATCTAAAATTTTTCACTATGAAATATCCATCTTAAACAATGTAAGCAATGTGAAAAAAACTACTGCATTTATTATTTACATGTCAAAACTTAAAATATTTATATTCCTTTATTCAGAGAGGAGAGAGCAGAGTACTGCTCAGTTTTGGCAGCCTGTGGTGACATGTATGGAACTTGGACCTTCAGGAATGCAAGCCCCGTGCTCTAACAGGCTGAATTCTCCCTCCAGACTAATTTTCAAAAATTTAAAAATTGTGTACAAGAACATTTGAGAATAAGGGGAACATCTATTTCTATATTATGTAGTGGTGTTTCATGTGTTATTGGCAAATCCATTTGATGAATTCATCAGATGCCTAATTTTATTGACTTGAAGCACTTGGTGATTATGACTTGCAGTTAAAGACCTGTACCCCACTGTCAGGGGGGCGGAAAAAACTAGTGGGATCCCTATGAAAAATAGCATGGAGAATTTATAAGCACATAAAAATGGAAATACATTAAGATCCAACAATACCACTATTGGGCATAGATCCAAATGCATGAAAACACTAGTCAAAGAGGCATATGCACACCCCTGTGTTCACTGCTGTATTATTTACAACATCCAAGGAGAGGAAGGAAAATAAATGCCCTCTGATAGAAAAATGGGTAAAAAAATGTCATGGGAAGAATATATATATATACATATATATATGTATATATATATATTCAGTAAAATTCTTCACTTTAAAAAGATGAGACTTATCAGGACAAAGGGGATAGAATTGCAGATGATTGTGCTTATTGATGTAATTAGAGATTTGAAAGGCAACTACTAGATAGTTTTACTTATATGAGGAATATAGATAATAAAAACATAAGAAATTGAAAAAAACAATCAGACTATGAAAATATGGTGATTATGATGGTTCACAGAGCTCTGGTGGTGGGTGAAGTATGAAACTGAACTCCTGAAATCATAATTTTGTAAACCACTATTGACTCACTTAACAAAAGGTCTCTTTGGAATATAACTAATATAGGAAGACTAACTATCTACAAAACGGAGACCCCTCTCCCAACTCTTCATATCAACTACTTCAGCCTTTAGGTTCATGATTAGTGAACAACTTGTTTGGCTCTATATGTTAACTTTTTTTTCAGTCACCATGTTCCAGATATTAACATGATAGCAACTGGACTTCCCTGGAGAGATGACCACCAATGTGTCCTGTAGCCACACTTCCCCAGAGTCCTTCCTCACTATGGAAAGAAAGAGACAGGCTGGGAGTATGGACCAACCTGTCAACGCACATGTTCAGTGGGGAAGCAATTACAGAAGCCAGACCTTCCACCTTCTGCACCACATAGTGAGCCTGGGTCCATACTCCCAGAGGGATGAAGAATAGGAAAGCTATCAGGGGAGGGGAGGGGATACGAAGATCTGGTGGTGGGAATTGTGTGGATTTGTACCCCTCTTACCCTATGTTTTTGCCAATGTTTCATTTTTATAAATAAAAATTTTAAAAAACTGGACAAAAATTACTATCAAAATTAAAATAATGCCCTGTACCCATTGCTATATATCTGGGCATTTTTAGTATTGATTCTAAGATGACCTACAGGAGACTTTATGCCTAGAATTAAAAACAGTTAAAATAGTAGAGAAACATATTGATTTACTTGTTTTAAACAAGCCACTCCTTGATTAAACAAGATTTTAACTATTTACTGATTGAGGTCAACAAATAATTTTACTGTCTAACATTCAGTATGTGATTTTGAACACAAACACAGTGGTTTTTCATACAGGCTTGCACCATTTTAGCCAAAATAACTACAGTTTGATTGCTTTGAATCATAGGAAGTTTGAGATAATAATTCAGTGGTCTGACTGGTAAACCACATAGCACGTTAGTGAGAACAGCTGGACCCATTCACATATGGGTAAACAGGTGGAACATAGTGAGCAAAGAGTAACCCTGCCCACTTACCCAAGTGCAATCATTTCTGCCATAAATGTCAATATCATTAATTCTGTCTTCTGACTTGAACTCTCATCGATTCTTTTCTTTTATTTTATTTTGTATTTAAAATCTTTTACTGAATCTTTGTTTTACTAAAGACAGACTTGCATACAGTACAAGCCACTCTTGCACCCACCTGCCAGGAAACCAACCTCATCACAAGAACGAGTGGGGAGGGGGGGCGAGGCTACTCTGATGCAGCCTGGACACTCTGCCCCTGCAGGATAATCAATTCTTTATTCCATATTTTTCTTTATTCCAAACACCGTCTTCTGATTGTTGCCATCCTCTCTGCTCCCCCCACCTCTCTCTCTCTCTCTGCTTCTCCATTTGACTAATTTCTTTTTTTCACAATGTCTTCCTTTCCTTTAACACTAATTGTGGGATCGTCTCTAAAACTTGAAATGTTTTTAAATTCCTAACTCTACTTTTCACATTGACTCTGCTTTGTCCTATTCAACTTCCCTCTGGTGTTAGTGTTTTAAATTTCCTTCACCTCTTCAGTCTTCTATAATAAGCTCCATACTGAGAACAATTTGCCATTGAGTAATTACATGTCTCTGCTCTTGCCTTCTGGGAGGGGAAGGCATGATAACTCTCTCTCCTGGGAACTGAAGGCCAGCCACAGAAACCAGGACCTTTTGTTCAATTTATCTAAATAGTGCTGTCAAAGTCTTATCAATCATTTGATTTAAAGAACTCACTGTAATTCTTTGAGAGACAACAGAAAGGAATGTTTTCTTAGGTTTAAATAGCACAATAGTTTGTGTATCAAATTTCATAACTGAAGTCACACAGGCCCCCAGTTCAATCCCTGATACAACCGTAAGCCAGAGTTTCTCTGTCTGATTAAAATAAATAAACATGTTGATCTGGTGTATGGTCTTTCTAAATGTTCTTAATGTGGCTTAATGAGTTCATGGAATTTTAAACAATAAATAAATAAATATAAAAATACTGCAAATTTTAAACAATAAATAAATTTTACAAATTAATTTATATATTTATAAATAAATAAATTTTATAAATAAATTTTAAACAATAAATAAATAAATATAAAATAGTGCAAATTAAGCCAAAGACAATTAGAAAAAATAGCTTATTTAATTCTTCAATTCCTTTTATCGTCACTGAGTCTCAATCTATACAAAAAAAAAATCTCAGCTTTTTTTAAAAAAGAAAGAAAATATTGTAGGGTCTTGGAAGTAGTTCAGTAATCATTCACAAGACTGGACGGTCTAAGGTTAGATCGATGTAGTACCGAGTGCCAGCAGTGGTTAGTGCTCTAGTCAGTCAAAAAATTAAAAAAGTGAAACAAAAGTAAATAAATATAGACAGTCCTATATAGACAGTAAGGACACTGAAACATTACTGGCTTTTTTTTCTATAAAGCATGAAAATTACTGAAATATTTAAACCTAAACCACTTTAATAGCATAAACTTAACCAAGGGCATCCTAAAGATCTTTTATATTTTTATACTCTTCAACGCAACTTTCACATTGGTATAAGTACATATAAAAAAACTCAAACTATTTTAATATATCTCTTTCTGCAAGGAAAAATAAAAAATAATTCTGTGGTTTTTCATAGGGTCACTGGGGAACCCTACAATAATTTTGTATATAAGAATTACCATGAAGAATGTATTTTATTATTTTTGAATATTTTAGAACAAAATATAAGTATGTAGAAATTAGGAATTGTCAGAAAATATCTGGGAACATGACTAAATGAAATAGAACATGACTGAAAATCAAAACTTAAGTCATTTATATAATCCACATGGTGGCAAGATATTGGTGCCCTACTTGAAGTAAAGAAGGTGACTTCATCATTCTTAATAGCTAAGTAGCATTCTGTTGTGTATATATACACCACAATTTCTTAGCCACTCATCTGTTGTTACAGCACCTAGGTTGCTTTCAAGTTTGAGCCATTATAAATTATATTGCTATGAAAATGGTCAGAACCTAAAAAAAAAAAACTGACAGAGTAAATACATAGTAAAATTGAACTGGTGGTGTATTGTACCAAATTAAAGATATCCAGGGAAGGTGGGCTGAGAGAGGGTTGTGGATGTAGACTATCAGGTCCTGATAAATGATGATGATAAATTTGGGAGAGAGAGTATTTTGCCAACATCTATCTTGGTGAGATGAGAAATTATATCCATTTACCAACAACTGTACTAAAACCACGAACCTACCCCCCAAAAAAAATAATAACAAAAGAATATTGGTGTCATGATTAAGAAACGTGAAATAGGAGGCTAGCCAAAATGATGACTGGGAAGCAGTTACTGGCTTGAGCTCCGACAACATCTGCTGGAAAAGGAGGTAGGATATTTTGCCTTCAGCAGGACAATGAATAAGGGGTCCTAGCTGAGATACCAAGGAAGTGACTATAGCTCAATTTGGGATAGAAAATAGAGGTGAAAAAAAAGGAAAATTTTAAAATGATTCCCTAAGTGGACCCCTGGCCCCCTCCCCATAACCATAACTGTGGTTCCCAGGCCATCAACCACTTCTTCTGTGACATTGCACCCTGGATTGTTCTGGCCTGCAGCAACACACGTGTAGTGGAGCTAGTGGCCTTTGCCATTGCATTTCTGGTCATCTTGAGCTCCTGCCTCATCACGCTGGTTTCCTATATCTACATTATAAGCACCATCCTCCGGATCCCATCGGCCAGTGGTAGAAGCAAAGCCTTCTCCACCTGCTCCTCACACTTGACAGTGGTGCTCATCTGGTATGGTTCCACCATCTTCCTGCATGTACGCACTTCTATCAAAGAAGACCTAGACCTTTCCAAGGCCGTGAGTATCCTCAACACTGTGGTCACTCCTGTCCTAAACCCCTTCATCTACACTCTCCGCAACAAGGAAGTTAAGGAAAGTCTGCTGAAGAAATGGAAGGGGAAATAAACTGCTGTCAACATGCAGCTCTATGACTTTCTGCCTGGAGAGTTTCCAAGAAAGAGTGTGGAGGAAGTGAATCAAATCTTCTTGGAGATGAGGGAGAACTGACAGTGGACACTGACATTCCAAACTGAGTATGTTGGCTTTTTTCCAATATTTGATTGGAATGGATAATTTTTATATAAACACAATGAATTTCCTTCTGGAGAAAAAAAATCATACATAAAATTAAATGTGTCCTTGAACTCCATAACTAAGGTTAAATTAACTGGGACAGTGCTAAACAACACTAAGTCTATGTCTCTCCTGATGATGATTTTGACTGTATGTGTGGATAAATTTAAGAATCTTAGATTGCAGGCAGTAGTGCAGTGGGTTAAGTGCATATGGCATGAAGCACAAGTACTGGTGCAAAAATCCCGTTTCAAGTCCCTGGGCTCCCCACCTGCAATGGGACCACTTCACAAGCAGTGAAGCAGGTCTGCAGGTGTCTATCCATCTCTCCCCTATCTCTGTCATCCCTTTCTCTCTCCATTTATCTCTGTTCTATCCAACAACAGCAGCAATTACAATAACAACAACAAGGCAACAAAAAATATGGTAAAAATGGCCTCCAGGAGCAGGGGGTTCATGGCGCAGGCACAAAGCCCCAGCGATAATCCTGGAGGCAAAAAATAGAAAAAAAAATCTTTGAATAGGGGGTTAAAATGGGAAAATATTATGTAAATAAATACATGACTGAACTCAGAGTCTTAACTATTTCAATATGTGATTTCTTGGATAAAATGTTATAAAAATAGATACATATAAATATTTTACATTAATTTTCAAAGTGTAGATCTGTGTTGGAAGCTCACCTCTTAAGATATCAGAATCAAATGATTATGCTTTACCTGCTTCTCCTCTCTATTTACTGGCAGCATAGGTTTAAAATCTGTAAGTTTATTAAAACAGACAGACAAGAAAGACCACCAAAAAGTATTGGGAAATATGGGCATGTGTATATCTGCTGCGATGGTAGTGTCATAGGTGTATATGTAGGTCCAACAGCTCAATGTATATAAAATAGGTAAACTTTATGTGTCAATTACATCTCACCAGAGTTTAAATATGAAAGAAATGCCAGGTAGTACTATGATGCAAACCCAACTTGCTTGGGCAGAGGACCCCAGCCTGTGTGTTTGAGCCCCGCCTCCTCAGATCCATGCTCCACTAGGGAAAGAAAGAGAGACAGTCTAGGAGTATGGATTGGCCTGACAATGCCCTTGTTCAGGGGGGAAGCAATTACAGAAGCCAGACCTTCTACCTTCTGCACCCCATAATGATCCTGGGTCCATACTCCCAGAGGGATACAAAATAGGGAAGCTATCAAGGGGGTGGGGGGATTGGATACAGAGCTGTGGGGAAGGACATTCTGTGGAAATGTACCTCTCTTATCCTGTAACCTTGTCAATATTTCCATTTTATAAAGAAAAAAAAAAGAAAAATGTGCTTTGAAAATCCAAGCATAAAAAATTAAATAAATTTCTTGATTACATATGAGAATTTCTAAACTTCTAGTAAAGGATTGCTATTTTCTAGTCCCTAGTCCCCCACCCCTACCCCCTAAACCAAAGCATCAGCCACCATCAATTTTGATGATCATGATTTTCAATTTCTATCATCAGCACCTATCACACCTCATTATATTAGACGATAGAGTTTTTATTTTCACAATTTTCTTCCTATGCAAACTAACTTAACAACCCTCAGGTTATTTATCTTTTCATATATATTCTAGACGTTCAATAGTTTATCTTCTGTACATGATGAAATTTTCAATTTCATCCAGTTTATCCCAAAGGACACAATATCAACTATTTTTATTGATGAATATAATACCTTGTAGAGTATATGTCCCATAATGTTTTTATCCAGCCACTTGTCAAAGGGCATTTTGTTGCTTCCAGGTTTTTGCTGTTGTGAACAAAAGCCCTGGGAACATGAGGAACTGGAGAAGATTATATTTAGTGAAGAAAGTAAGGCAGTGGAGGACAGCTACAGAGTGACTTCACTCAAATGGCAAATATAGAGGATTGAGTGGAAAAACAAAATATCAACCTATATATCTAAGTCTGTGGGAGAACTATACTGATTATCTGTGGGGATGGGGGCAGAGATCTCTGGTGACAGAAATGGTAAAAAAAAAAAGAAAGAAAGAAAGAAAGAAAGAGAGAAAAGAAAGGAAGAAAAAAAGAAAGGAAGGAAGGAAGGAAGGAAGAAAGAAAGAAAGAAAGGAAGGAAGGAAGGAAGGAAGGAAGGAAGGAAGGAAGGAAGGAAGAAAGAAAGGAAGAAAGAAAGATTGATTTTGGGGATAGTATTTGCCTATAACTCAATTTAGGGATAGCTGATATCTGAACTTAGAGTATTCAAGTCCAGGGGAGGGTAGTAACTACAGAAACTTTGGCAGATAGCAACTCTTTCAAAACTCCCACCTGACAGAGGCAACCAGATTTTGACCTGATTTTTGTCACCACCAAATCTGTGTCCCGTGAATAACTCAAACACAGTACTAAAATCTTTCCTGGGAAAGCTCAGGAATATGTGACAAGTTATCACACTTTGTATCAGTAGTATTAAATGGAAATTCTATAGGAAAACATTGCAGAGTGGTAGTGCACAGTATCTGTCTGCACAACGTCCCAGATTCAGTCTGTAGAATAACCAATCAATAGAGTCGTGTAGTGCTCTGCTAGATAAATAAATACATACTGATATAATTAAGGGTATTGGAATAATAAAATATATTAATCTGAATAAATGAACAAAGAAAAATATATAAAGCAAAAGAAACAAAGAAAAAGTTAGCTCCGATAAATCAAACACAAATGTATCAAGGATAAAATTACATGTAATTTGACAGAGTGCTGAAATTAAAAGTAAAGTTTTGTTAAAATATTTTTCCAATTTTTTATTTTCATTGAAGGCAGAGAAGATGCTGGCATGAAGACAGAAAGCAATAGGCCCTATTCTTTAACCCTCTGGGAGCATGGACCCCAGGTCACAGTGGGATACAGAAGGTTGAAGGCCCAGCTTCTGTAATTGCTTCCCCGATGAATATGGGTTTTGACATACTCCTAGCCTGCCTCTCTCTTCCCCTAGTGGGCTGGGGTTCTGGGGAATTGGAGCTCCAGGACACATTGGTGGGGTTGTCTGTCCAGGGAAGTCTGGCTGGCATCGTGCTAACATCAGGAACCTGACAGCTGAAAAGAAAGTTAACATACAAAGCCAAACAAATTGTTGATTAATCATGAACCCAAAGCTGGAATAGTGCAGATGAAGAGTTGGGGGGGGGGGGTCTCCATTTTAAAGATAGCTAGTAGACATTTTTTTTTTTTTTTACTTTTTTTTTTTTTGATTTTTTTTTTTATTTAAATTTTTAATTTAAGAAAGGATTAGTGAACAAAAGCATAAGGTAGGAGGGGTACAACTCCACACAATTCCCACCACCCAATCCCCATAACCCACCCTCTCCCATGATAGCCTTCCCATTCTCTAGCCCTCTGGGAGCATGGACCCAGGGTCATTGAGGGTTGCAGAAGGTAGAGGGTCTGGCTTCTGTAATTGCTTCCCCGCTGAACATGGGCGTTGACTGGTCGGTCCATACTCCCAGTCTGCCTCTCTCTTTCCCTAGTAAGGTGTGTCTCTGGGGAAGCTGAGCTCCAGGACACATTGGTGGGGTCTTCAATCCAGGGAAGCCTAGCCAGCATCCTGGTGGCATCTGGAACCTGGTGATTGAAAAGAGAGTTAACATACAAAGCCAAACAATTTGTTGAGCAAACATGGATCCCAAGATTGGAATAGTGGAGAGGAAGTGTTGGGGAGGTACTCACTGCAAACTCTAGTGTAATCCTGCTTTCAGGTATATATTTTGCAGTAGTTTATGGATACGTGTGCGCATACGCTCTCTCTCACAGAAACTGGTGTATGTCTAGGTTATGGGACTTTGTTAGAAAGTGAACTACCTGAGATGAAATTAGAGTGTACTATAAAAGGAAAGGTCTCACCCGAGTAATGAAGCTGAAGGGTTGTCATTCCACACGTGAAGTCTCTGGATACACTCTGAGGTGAAGCATGTTGAGATGGCAATCGTTGCTTTGGTTAGGTTGTGATCGGCGGATGCAATATTATTTGGTATGGATTGGGAGAAGCATACGGGAAAGTGAGCCCTATCCATGGGTGCCAGGACTGGGGGAAGTAGGGGTCTATAGTGAAGATGTGAGGTTCCTGTTGTCTTAGGCTTCAAAAAGACACTCAATAGTTAATATTATCATCACATTATTTGTTAATTGGGTTAACTTTGAAAAGTCCCTTTGTTATGGTTTGCTGTACAGTACCCAGTATCTTGTATATAGCTGTGCTATTGGAAGCTTCTAATCTACTTGGTCTAGGCTTTTGAGAGAGTCCGCATATCAAATACGTTGCCTAACTATTAAAAAGATTCAGTTTGTCTTTTGAGAACCTTTGAGACATACAATTGATTTCCCCCTCTCATATTAATTAACTACTGATTTATATGTCTACATTTTGCTAGGAGTGTACATAAACACCATTCCCATCACCAAAGGACCGTGACCCATCCCTCCCGCCCATTCCCACCCCCCACTGGCCCAGGAAGCTACATGTCTACCCCTCACCACTGGGTTTTTACTTTGGTGCCCTACTTACAATTTGATCAGGTCCTGCTTTTAGTTTCCCTTTCAGATCTTCTAAGTCAGCTTCTGTTGATGAGTGGGATCATCCCATACTCATCTTTAACTTTCTGACTTAGTCCACTTAACATAATTCCTTCTAGCTCTGTCCAAGATGGGTCAGAGAAGGTGAGTTCATTGTTCTTGATAGCTGCATAGTATTCCATTGTGTATATATACCACAGCATTCTCAGCCATTCATCTGTTGTTGGACACCTGGGTTGCTTCCAGGTTTTAGCTATTATGAATTGTGCTGCTATGAACATAGGAGTACACACCTCTTTTTGGTTGGGTGTTATGGAGTCCTTGGGGTATAACCCCAGGAGAGGAATTATTGGGTCATATGGAAGGTCCATGTCTAGCCTTCTGAGAGTTTTCCAGACTGCTCTCCACAGAGGCTGTACCAATTTACATTCCCACCAGCAATGTAAAAGGGTTCCTCTGTCCCCACATCCTCTCCAGCATTTGTTGCTGCTGTCCTTTTTGATGTATGCCATTCTTACAGGAGTGAGGTGGTATCTTAGTGTTGTCTTAATTTGCATTTCTCTGACAATCAGTGACCTAGAGCAGTTTTTCATATGTTTGTTAGCCTTTTGGATCTCCTCTGTGGTGAATGTTTTGTTCATTTCCTCTGCCCATTTTTGGATGGGGTCATTTGCTTTTTTGCGGCTAAGTTTGCTGAGCTCTTTATATATTTTGGTGATTAGTTTCTTGTCTGATGTCTGGCATGTGAAGATCTTCTCCCATTCTGTGAGGGGTCTCTCTGTTTGTTTAATAGTTTCTTTGGATGTGCAGAAGCTTTTCAATTTGATGTAGTCCCATTGGTTTGTTTCTGCTTTGGTCTTCCTTGCAATTGGGTTTGATTCATCAAAGATATCCTTGAGGTGTAGATGGGAAAGTGTTTTACCAATGTTTTCCTCTAAGTATTTGATTGTTTCTGGTCTGACATCTAGGTCTTTGATCCATTTGGAATTGATTTTTGTTTCTGGTGAGATAAAGTGGTTCAATTTCATTCTTCTGCATGTTCAACCCAGTTTTCCCAGCACCATTTATTAAAGAGAGCCTCCTTCTTCCATTTAATCCTTTGGGCCCCCTTATCAAAGATTAGATGCCCATAGGTGTTGGGATTTACTTCTGGGCTTTCAATTCTGTTCCACTGGTCTGTGTGCCTATTTTTGTTCCAGTACCATGCTGTTTTGATGATGATGGCTTTATAATATAGTTTAAGGTCTGGGAGTGTGATGCCTCCATTTCTGTTTCTTTTCCTTAGGATGGTTTTGGCAATTCTAGGTGTTTTCAGGTTCCAGATAAATGATTGTAGTGATTGTTCTATTCTCTTAAAGAAGCTTGGTGAAACTTTGATGGGTATTGCATTGAATATGTATATGGCTCTGGGGAGAATGTTCATTTTGATGATATTTATTCTTCCAATCCATGAGCATGGGATATCTTTCCATTTCTTGGTATCAGTTTCTATCTCCTTGAATAGCGACTCATAGTTTTCAGCATACAAGTCTTTCACTTCTTTGGTCAACTTTATTCCTAGGTATTTGATTGATTTTCATGAAACAGTAAATGGGAGTGATTTCTGGATGTCTTCTTCTTCAGATTTAGTGTTTGCATAAAGAAATGCCACTGATTTTTGTACATTGATTTTGTAGCCTGATACCTTGCTATATTGCCTAACAACTTCCAGTAATTTTCTACTGGATTCTTTAGGTCTTTCTATGTATACTATCATATCATCTGCAAATAGTGAGAGCTTGACTTCTTCCCTTCCAATCTGTATCCCTTTGATTTCTTTCTCTTGCCTGATTGCTATGGCAAGAACTTCCAATACTATGTTGAAGAGTAACGGTGACAGTGGGCAGCCCTGTCTAGTCCCTGATCTGAGGGGGAATGCTTTCAGCTTCTCTCCATTGAGTATGATGTTGGCTGTAGGTTTGCTATATATAGACTCCACTATCTTGAGGAATTTCCCATCTATTCCCATTTTTTGTAGAGTTTTGAGCATGAATGGGTGTTGGATTTTATCAAAGGCTTTCTCTGCATCTATTGAGATAATCATGTGGTTTTTGGTTTTGCTTTTATTGATGTGATGAATGACATTGATTGATTTACGGATGTTGAACCAGCCTTGCATTCCTGGGATGAATCCCACTTGGTCATGATGAACAATCTTTTTGATGTGTTGCTGTATCCGGTTGGCCAAGATCTTGTTTAATATTTTGGCATCTATGTTCATCAGAGATATTGGTCTGTAGTTTTCCTTTTTTGTTCTGTCCCTATCAGCTTTTGGTATCAGGGTGATGTTGGCTTCATAGAAGGTGGAAGGGAGTATTCCTGTTTCTTCAATCTTATGGAATAGCTTAAGAAGTATGGGTATTAACTGTTTCCTGAAAGTTTTGTAGAATTCGTTTGTGAAGCCATCTGGTCCAGGACTTTTGTTGTTGGGGAGATTCTTAATAACGGTTTCAATTTCTTTGTCTGTGATTGGTGCATTTAGATTTTGTAGTTCTTCTTGGTTCAGTTTTGGAAGTGCATAGGTTTCTAGGAATTGTTCCATTTCTTCCAGATTCTCTAGCTTGGTGGCATATAGTTCTTTATAGAAGTTTCGCAGAATTCTCTGGATTTCTGTGGTGTCAGTTGTGATATCTCCTGCATCGTTTACAATTCTATTAATTTGAGTCTTCTCTCTTTTTTGTTTGGTGAGTCTGGCTAGGGGTTTGTCAATTTTGTTTAATCTTTCAAAGAACCAACATTTGGCTTCATTGATCTTTTGTATGGTTCTTTTATTTTCGATGTTGTTTATTTCTGCTCTAACTTTAGTGATTTCTGTCCTTCTGGTTGCTTTAGGGTTCCTTTGTTCCTCTTCCTCTAAGTCCTTGAGGTGTGTAGTAAGTTCGTTCATTTGGGCTTCTTCTTGGTGTTTAATATGTGATTGTATAGCTATAAGTTTCCCTCTCAGTACTGCTTTAGCTGTGTCCCAAATATTTTGATAGGTTGTGTCTTCATTTTCATTAGTTTCCAGGAACATTTGAATTTCCTGTTTGAGTGAGTGTCTGACCCAGTGGTTCTTAAGGAGCATGTTGTTTAGTTTCCAAATTCTATGTCTTTTAATAATTTTCCGTTTGTTGTTAAAAGTTAGTTTTACTCCACTGTGGTCTGAGAAGATACTTGGGATGATTTCAATGCTCTTGAATTTATTGATGCTGTCTTTGTGGCCTAACATGTGGTCTATCCTTGAGTATGTGTTGTGTGGATTTGAAAAGAAGGTGTATTCCAGTTTTTTGGGGTGGAGGAGTCTGAAAATGTCCAAGAGGTCTAGTCTGTCAATCTCTTCATTCAATTCTCTTGTATCTTTATTGGTTCTCTGCTTTGTTGATCTGTCTAAGTGTGAGAGTGGGGTATTGAAGTCTCCCACTATTATTGTATTACTATTGATGTATTTTTGAAATTCTTTCAATAGGTGTTTAATGTATTTAGATGGTCCCTCGTTGGGTGCATAGATGTTAATAATTGTTAAGTCTTCTTGGCTATTGATCCTCTAATCATTATGTAATGTCCTTGCCTATCTTTTATTACTTTATTTAATTTAAAATCTATCGTGTCTGAGATGAGAATGGCTGTTCCTGCCCTTTTTTGTGGACCGTTAGCCTGTATGATAGTTTTCCATCCTTTCACTTTAAGTCTGTGTTTATCTTGTTGTGACAGATGGGATTCTTGCAAGCAGCATATGGTTGGGTTATGTTTTCTGATCCATCCCCCCACCCTGTGCCTTTTGATGGGTGAGTTTAAGCCATTGACATTTATTGATATTATGGATTTAATGTATTGTAGTGCCATTGTTCTAAAAAACAATTTGTTTACTCTGATATATTACAAGTATTATAGTGATGTTCTTGTTTATAAGAGGTCTTTTAGTACCTCTTTCAGGGCCGGCTTGGTGATGGTTGCCTCCTTTAACTGTTGTTTGTCTAAGAAGGTTTTGATCCCTCCATCTAGCTTGAATGAAAGTCTAGCAGGATATATAATCCTTGGTTGAAACCCTTTTTCATTCAGGGCTCGATAGATATCTTGCCACTCCCTTCTGGCTTTTAGAGTTTGAGTTGAAAAATCTGCAGAAAGTCTTATGGGTTTTCCCCTGTATGTGACTTTTTGTTTCTCTCTTGCAGCCTTTAGGATCCTTTCTTTATCCTTACTTCTTCTCATTGTGACTATGATGTGTCTTGGTGTTTTCAGGTCTGGGTTGATTCTGTTTGGTACTCTCTGGGCCTCTTGCACCTTGATATCCTTTCTGTTATTCAGGTCTGGGAAATTTTCTTGTATTATTTCCTCTAGGATGTTTGCTTCCCCTTCCTCTCTTTCTTCCTCTGGCAGGCCAATTATACGAATGTTACTTCTTTTGAGATCATCCCATATGTCTCTGTTGTTGTTTTCAGTGTCTCTCAATCTCTTTTTAAGCTCTTTCACCTCTTTCTTAGTTTTCTCTAACTCATCCTCTGTCTGACTAATTCTGTTTTCTGCTTCTGTTAGTCTGCTTTCCCTTGCCTCAGCTTCTTTCTTCATTACAGCTATTTCAGCTTTCAGTTCTCTAATTGTCTCAAGATAATCGGTATTTTCCTTGGGGGTCTCAACTGTTGTTTCCCTAATACTGCCATTTCTTTCCTCCAATGTTGTTTTCATTTCTGTGATTAATAAGTTTATTATTGCTTGCATACTTTTCTTATCTATGGTTACTTCTGACTGATTTGTGGTTTCTTCTGGGCTCTTGTCTTCATTCATTGGGGTAGCAGTTTTATTTGTTTTTAATCTACCCATTTTTTTTTTAATTTATGTGTTTCTCTCTCTCTTTTTTTTTAATGCTCTGTTGTTCCTCAGTTGTTGTGTTTTGAGCACAAGTAACACTGTACTAAATACCTTTATGACAATTGCACTCACCAACCTCCGGAATTACCGTAGCAATTGAAGTAAGTATTGAAGGAGTTTAATCGTTACCAGTTAGCCAAACAGTTTCTCCAGTCCGTGAAAAAATAGTAACCAAATCCCAGTGAAGAAAGAGAAAAGGAAGAGAGGATAGCAAGAATAGACAGTTATGCAAATCTACTATCCAGTGTATATTCTAAGGGTAACAAGAGTGTAAAGGGAACTAGAGCAGAGATACACACATAGAGAGTCCACTCTGGGTCAGATTTCTTCCCCAAAGTAATTCACAAATTCAGAAAGGCAAAGAAGAAAGAAGTGTATGACAAGATTAAAAAAAAAAAAAAAAGAGAGAGATAGAGAGAGATAAGAGAGAGAAAAGGGAGAAGATAAGAAGTAGAGCTGTAATTAAAGAGCAGTGCGAGGAACTTCCCAAATGTGTATCAGTGAATTAAAAAAAAAAAAAAAAAAAAGGAAAGAGGAAAAAAAAAAAAAAACCTGTTTGGTGGTATGGGGTATCCTGCTAGTAGCTGGTCCCAGGCACTGCTTATGGGGGGGGGGGGGGCGGCGTGAAGGATGTATGCTTGAAAATTAAAAGGAAGAAAAAAGAATTTTTTCCCCTACTCTAATTCTTAACCCAAATTAAGTTATAGAAACATCCTTGGTATGACCGTTATGGCCCCTTATTGGCTGGCTTGCTAAAGGCAGAAAATCCTATTGTTTACACGAGATGTGTCCTGAGCTCAAAGGCTAGCCGCTTCTGCTTCTCCGGGCGCCATCTTCCGGGAAACCCCGCCCTCCAGACTTTTTTAAAGGATTTCTCAAAAATGAAAACTAGCTCCAAGTCCTTTGATCCAATGAGAGCTATACTCAAGAAGTCTTTGGATCCACCCTCAGGGTCGCGGTGGACCCTAGCGACTCCCAAGAGGCAGCCCCCGAGCTAAAGTGCTCTCTCCGGGTCCTCTGCCCGCTGAGCTCTGCAACTGGCGGCGGAGGAGCCGCCTTCCCGGGCGGGCGGAGGACAATGCCCGGCGCACTCGCCTTGCCTGGCGCCGCCTGGGAATTCTGGAGCCCCGCTAGTCCGTGTCCCCTTTGCTCTAATTGTTAACCCAAATTAAACTGTAATCACTTCTTTGGTGCTCCCCCCTTGTTGACTGGCCTGCTAAAGGCAGAAAATCCTACCTTTGCCGACGATGCTATCAGAGCACTCGCTGTTAGCGACTTCTCAGGCCGTCGCCATCTTACCTCCCCTCGCTAGTAGACATATTTTATAATACAAAGGACCTGTGGCTATACTAGTTTTTCTTTCTTTCTTTTATTCTTTCTTTATTTCCGCTAGCTTGAAATCCGATATGCAGGTATATCCTAGTTATGGTCTGTGGAGATGATGTCATGGCTATAAAAAGGACCAGAAAGCTGGATCAGGGAAGAGAGTAGCTCCCAAATATGGGAAAGGTGTATAAATATTGTTGACTATAAACCCCATTTATTTTATGTGATCTGGGGTCCATATTCAGTTTAGGAGCCTATGTGACCTCTGCATCCCTGTAGATCTGAGCTCACATTCGGTGTTCATGAGTATGGACATTCCAAGCTGCCTCAATTTCAGGACCCAATCTTCCTCAGGTGTAGCATACAGTATGTTGTCCAACATTCTCTACCGCTGTTGATCCACGTTAAGGGCAAGGTCCTATGGGGACCCACAAAGGGGTCTATTTTGTTGTTCCTGATACAGATGACTGGTAACGATGGAGGGAGGGATTTATTTGAGGTCTAAGCCCATCATGTCTGTTTGGGAATTTCAGGGGATGCGATACATAGTTCTGGTGGTAGGAATTGTGTGGATTTGTACCCTCTTATCCTACGGTTTTGTCAGTGTTTCCTTTTTATAAATAAAATAATAATAAAAAGGAAAGGAACAAGCCCCACAGATCTGAAAATAAAGCTGGTGTAGTTATCTTAGTAGGCAAACCATATAATTACATAAAGAAAAAAATTTTTTTCTAGCCATCAGTAGACACTACTCATGTCCATGCATCCTAAAGGCACTTCCCTAAGTATTGGAACATTCAAATTCAAAAGTTATCTGACTTAACATGACAGACACAAAGGATTAGCCTGAGAAGTGCCTCACCCAAAAACAAAATAATAATAATGTGATACTTTAAGTCAAGAAGACAGAATAGAACTGATGGATATTCTAGAAAAGACCAGAGAAAGCCAGCTTGCTTCTCCTCTAGGCGATCAGACTCCCTTCTCTAGTGCACCCAAAGGTCAGATGTCAGTGTATCCTTTATCTACCTACAATCCCATACATGACTACTCTTCCCACATGGATCAAGATAGAACCCTATGAAGGGTATTAGAGTCAAGAGAACTAACTTGTGTGATTTACATTCTTCAAACCAAGTACACCCCCTTCTATCCTTTCACAAACATGCCTTTTGGGTCATTCTGATCAATGTCCAGTTCATCACATACCAGTTAAAACAGTAATAGCTCAATGTATTTGCTCAAAGTGTGAGTTGGCAACTATTGTTATCATTATGGAAGGAGACAACTCATTTTCCTTTTACTACACTCGATCTTAGCCAAAAGGCTGAGAAGTGATCTCATTTTCCATGTAAAAGATCATTAAAGATAAAGTCAAATATTCCAATTGACTCAACAGCATTTTTGTTCTTTTTGCTTTGTTTTTATTATTTTAACTAGTGCACTCCTCAGCTCAGTTTTGTGGTGGTGCTGAAGATTGAACCTTCTACATTGGAGCCTCATGCATGCAAGTCTTTTTGCATAGCCATTATGTTCTCCACCCAGCCCTAATTGCAAACATTCTTGAAAGTCTCATTAGTTTCCACATGACTTTCTTTCTTTTTGACAGTCTAATAAATTTAAATTACAGATTTATAAATACTTTGCTTGCTGTAAACTTCCTGGCCATTTAAGCAAACCATTTAAAACCATCTGATACCCACTCATGTATTATTTATTCTATGATAAAGCAAATACTTATGTGGTGAACATAAATTTTTTTTGTCTGAATTCCAATGGACAGTCTATAAAACCAAGAGGCTCTTCAGCAAGTGATACAGAGAGGGTGCTATTGTATTTTAAGAACATCACATATGTGACTGTTGTTGGTGTATGGATATCTTACAAAAAAAAAAAAAAACCTGCTGAAAAGTATCAAAAAGAACTTAAGGACTTTAACACAACTATTCAGTTCAGTTCAAGCTGTAGAGTTTATTATATGCATTAACTGAAAACCAAACATTATCATGTTTGTGACTTTCTCTCATAGTGTAGGGGACTAAATGAATTTCATCAATCTGTGTTTCCACTTCCACTCATTTTAGAATTCACCTCATTTAAAAAAATATATTTATGAAGGGGTTGGGTGGTAGTGCAGTCAGTTCAGGCCACCGGCTCCCCACCTGCAGGGGAGTCACTTCACAAGTGGTGAAGTAGGTCTGCAGTTGTCTAACTTTCTCACCCTCTCTCTGTCATCCCCTCCTCTCTCCATTTCTCTCTGTCCTATTCATATATATATATATATATATATATATATATATATATATATATATATATATATATATATGTTAATGAGAGAGAGAGAGAGAGACTAAAAACAAGGATATCACTCTGGTATATAAAATGCCAGGTATCATACTCAGGACCCCATGCTCCTAGGTTCAATACTGTTGCCTCTCTGTCACCTCCCATTGCCATTACTTTCCACTCTTTCTATTTTCTCTTGGGAAAGTAGTCCTCCAGGCAGGTGATTACTTTTAAAGCAGTGCCCATTCATTCGTTCTTTGAATCTCCCTCTGTCTTTAGAAAACATCATCCCAGTTGTTCTCATTACTCTGACTTACTTCCTTCTTCATGAAGATACTGCTTTGGGATTCCATTTGGTCTTATATGGCAGTGATGACACAGAATGTCCAAGTCATTCTAGATCATAACTAGTCAAAGTGCAAGGTCAGGTTAATTGTTCCTCTGAGATCCATTTGAGCCTGGTTGTCATAAACTTGGTGCTAGATGCTATCCTCTGGGACCCCTTATCCTTAAGTCAGGAAATATTATTTTGACTAATTTTGACTTCACCAAGCATAAAAGAAGATTGTCGACAGGTGATTTAACACAGGTCACCCTTTGAATATGGAGACACTCTGCAAAGAATTCAGGTATTTGTGAACAATATGCCTAATTTTTATTGTTATTAATTTACTTATAAAATAGATAATATCAACAAGACCATGGGATAAGATAGGTACAATTCCACACAGTTCCTACCACCAGAACTTCATATCCCATCCCATCCCTTGAAAGCTTTCCTATTCTTTCTGCAACTTGGTGGCAGAGTGCTGGAGCTGAAGGGTTGGCATTTCACTCTTGGTGTTTCTGGATAAAATCAGAAATGAAACTTATCTAGGTGGTAGTGGTTGCATTCATTTGGTTGATCTCAGCAGATGCAGTATCAAATGGTATGGATCAAGAGAAGCATGCAGGAAGACAAGCCATGCCCCACAGTTTCCAGGACTGGGAGAAATATGGGTTTCACAGAAAATAGGGAGTGTTCCTGTTGTCTTGTAGTTTAAGAAGGCAATGGATAGTATTATTGTAACCAAGGTATTAGGGAATTTGGCTTACTTTGAAATCATGTCTAATTTTTACAATCACTGTGAAACTGTGACCTGGGTAGGAATATGTAAGAACCAAGTAGCCTTTTAAACTTACTTTAAGGTTCAGGGAAACAGACAATATACCATCTGTTTAGAAACTCATTCAGAACAGGGAATACTTATTTATTCAGTGATACATATACTTATGCTGTCTATGTACTTTCTTACACTATTTTTGTACCAAATATGAACAACCTGGAATTTAAAGCAAAGGCAACTAAACTGAGGTTTTTATACTAGTATCAGTGTGGTGGGAATACTCAATATACATGGAAAAAGTTAGAATGCTTGCTTTCTTCACTTAACATGATTATTTCATTACCAAAATGAGTTTATACAACTTCTAACTGAAAATAATGATTTAAAACTGTTTGAAACAGCTCTCAGATGCAGAATTTCACCCCTTGGATAAAGCAACTGTTAAAAATACCTGCATATATCAGATAGCATTCATTTTATAGCAATTTTAGCTCTGCTTATTTGTCTCAAAGAATTGAGAAGAAGATTATCAAAGAACCATTTGCACATTCTTCTTTTTGGCAACCTCATTCACAAACAAAATATGACAAAAGGAAAGTGAGACTTCCAACTCTTGACACCTGCATGCTATCTTTTGCTTTCCAGTTACAACCTATTTACAGTTTTCAAGAACACAGGCATCACTGCAAGATAAATTGAATCCAGTTGATTCAATATTGCAGATGATTGAGGTCAATGGGTCAATGGTCTCCTGACTCTCTTCTGCTTTTCAAAAAAAAAAAAAAGCATTCCTGATAGGATTATGCCTCCAGTGATAGACTTGAACAGGGAAATGATAAAATCAGGGTTGAAATTATGAAAATATCTCTACCTAGACTGAGAAAATAAAGGGCAGTGGGAGTGAATGTGTAACTAAGACACCCAGAATCATATGTTGCATTGGCTTGATGTATCCTTGGTTGGCCAGTCAGCCCTTTCTTTTGAAGATAAAGAGTATCTTAATGCATAAGATACTCAGCAGCAAACAGGGTAGATTAAGACCAATGGAGTAATATGTACATAACAATTTAACACTGCTATCACTCAAACTTTAATCTTTCTACACTGCATGCTACTTCCCAACAGCTTCAATGCTTAAATAAGAAAGGCTATAGAATCCTAACGCCAATTTACAATTATAATAAAATGAAGATGGAACCTCAGGTTGAGTATTCTTAAACTCAGTCTTATTACCACTGTAAGGGTTAGTTTTTGGACATCAATTAATTCATATATGATCTGAATAAGATGCAGAATGTTGCATTGGGTATAGTGTACTAATGGCTATTCCAATATTATTGGTCACATCAGTTTTTATTGTTCAGGTATTTCTGCTCCTGTTTCAGGTTAGAAAATATGTGATTAATAGAACAAATGAGATAGATAATTGCATTGTAATTACAATGGATAAGTATATATATATATAAATTATGTTCATATAATTTCAATTCACATGCTAATTTTGAAATATTTGAAGGATTTTATTGCTTTTTTCTATATGTACCTACCAACTGACTTAATTTTACTGAAGTCTTCAATGAAAGAGTATGCATCAGAAAATGGATTCAATCTAGAAAAGAGAAGACATTTTCTGGAAGAGAGAATGCCATATTAGGAAACACCTGCTAGAAAATCAAATCAAATCAATATCCAAGTCACCAACACGCACACACACACACACACACACACACACACACACACACACACACACACACACCTATCTAAAAATATTATGATTCCAGTTGATAACTCAGCTATGTCTGCCATCTAGCTTTTCAAGAAAGATGAATAGCTCTTTTGTCACTGAATTTCTGATTTTGGGTCTCACCCAGAAGCCTGAGCTCCAGGGAGTTTTCTTCATTGTGTTTCTCTGTGTCTATCTCATGGCTTTCCTTGGCAATATGCTCATTGTCATTGCCATCATCTATAACAATACCTTGCACACTCCTATGTATGTTCTCCTCTTGGCTTTGGCTGCTGTGGACATCATTTGTACCACAAGCATCATCCCCAAGATGCTGGAGGCCATGCTGACCTCAGGAAACACCATTTCCTATGGAGGCTGCATGACTCAGCTCTTCTTTTTTACGTGGTCCCTGGGAGCTGAGATGGTGCTCTTCACCACCATGGCCTATGACCGCTATGTGGCCATCTGCTTTCCTCTTCACTACAGTGTAATTATGAACAGACACACATGTGTGGTCTTGCTCAGTATTGTCATGGTGATTGCTATGATCAACTCGTTCATCAACACAGGTCTTGTTCTGAGACTGAGTTTCTGTGGGCCAAACACCATTGACCACTTCTTCTGTGAGATACCCCCACTACTATCTTTGTCCTGCACCCCGGTGAGAGTCAATGAAGTGATGGTGTACATTGCAGACATCACCCTGGCTGTGGGTGACTTCACCCTCACCTGCATCTCCTATGGCTTCATCATTGCTGCCATTCTCC
Organism: Erinaceus europaeus; assembly: GCF_950295315.1. Classification (NCBI taxonomy): domain Eukaryota; kingdom Metazoa; phylum Chordata; class Mammalia; order Eulipotyphla; family Erinaceidae; genus Erinaceus; species Erinaceus europaeus. The sequence continues at coordinate 17,833,120 of NC_080170.1, forward strand.
GCATCCGCACTGCAGAAGGCAAGAAGAAGGCCTTCTCCACCTGCTCCTCCCACCTCATAGTGGTGTCCCTCTACTATTCCCCTGTCATCTACACCTACATCCGGCCTGCTTCCAGCTACTCCTTTGAAAGGGACAAGATAGTGACTGCCCTCTACACTCTTGTGACCCCCACTCTCAACCCGATTGTGTACAGTTTCCGGAACAAGGAGATGCAGGCAGGGATTCAGAAAGTCTTTGCATTTCTGAAACAATAGTAACTTCCAGGACATTGACTCTTTGCTCTACAAGCATCTCCTAACGCATTTCACATTTACTGGCCTTTATAGCATTCATCATACTGGGTTTTTCTATCTCCTCTAAATAATATTAGGTTGGCACCTATTGTTAATTATCCTCTGTATCTCCTGACTCCTTATTTTTTTCTGTTTTTTTCATATTTATTTATTCCCTTTTGTTGCCCTTGTTTTATTGTTGTAGTTGTTATTGTTGTTGTTATTAATGTCGTCATTGTTGGATAGGACACAGAGAAATGGAGAGAGAAGGGGACGACAGAGAGGGAGAGAGAAAGATAGGCACCCGCACACCTGCTTCACCGTCTGTGAGGCGACTCTCCTTCAGGTGGGGAGCCAGGCGCTCCAGCCAGGTTCCCTACACAGGTCCTTGTGCTTTGCATCACCTGCGCTTAACCTGCTGTGGTACCGGCCAACTCTCTTTACTCCTTATTTGTAAGTTACATTGATTCTGTATTTACCACTGGTCTGTCTCAACATTCCCCTCTTTTTAATTTATTTATTGGGGGATTAATGGTTTACAGTCAACAGTAGAATATAATAGTTTATACATGTGTAAAATTTCCTAGTTTTCCACATAACAATGCAACCTCCACTAGGTCGTGCTCTGCCTACATGTTCAAGGACTTGAAGCCCTTGAAGTCTCAAACATTTTACTTTGGTGCGATACACCAACTCCAGTTCAAGTTCTGCTTAGTGTTTTCCCTTCTGATTTTGTTTTGCATCTTCTGAGTATGAGTGAGATCATCCCGTAGTCTTCCTTCTGTTCCTGACTTATCTCATTGATACAACACATTTTAAAATAGTTTCTTTGTTGACCCCCCCAAATTATCACAGTAGATGTAAACGGTTTTTCTTATTCCTTTCCCATTATTAGACCTTCCAGAAATCCATATTTTAATTTGAGTACTGTCTGAAACATAATGCTTGTTTTAACTTATATAAGTTGTATTTCACAAAATAAGCTCCAACATTTGTGTAAGAATGTGCATCACTTCTAATATATCTATGTTTGCATACTCTTATCTATACATGCTGAAATGTCTACACTTGTATACATGCACAAATAAATATTACTTCTAATATTATAAATTTTATTCTATGGATCAATTATTCTTACTCTTATATATGTGACAATAAATTATTTTATCACTTTGTGACTTCTTTGTGTTTATAGGCAGTATGTTTTTCTTTTGAAATCACTATTATAATCAAGGGTCCACTGCAATAAGTTTTTTTTTAATGACTTCAGGCCACTCATGCAACTTTTCTTGAAACAACATAGTTTTATGTTTAATGTCATTGTAATCTCTTGTCTGTTTTATATTCCATAGTTACAGGAGACATACATTTTTATTGTGTTTCCATTACATGATATTTCATGTCAAATTATTTTGTTTAATTTTTGTTTAATTTATTTATAAAATAAAAATATTGAAAATAGTATAAGAGGGGTACAATTCCACAGAATCCCTACCACCAGAGTTCTGTATCCCACCACCTCCCTCGAAGACTCTCCTATTCTTTTTTTTTTTAATTATTTTTATTTAAGAAAGGAAACATTAACAAAACCATAGAATAAGAGGGGTACAATTCCGCACAATTCCCATAACCCGATCTCCATATTCCATCTCCTCCCTTGATAGCCTTCCCATTCTCTGTCTCTCTGGGAGTATGGATCCAGGGTCGTTGTGGGTTGCAGAGGGTGGAAGGTCTGGCTTCTGTAGTTGCTTCCCCGCTGAACATGGGCGTTGACTGGTCGATCCATACTCCCAGTCTGCCTCTCTCTTTCCCTAGTAGGGTGGGGCTCTGAGGAAGTGGAGCTCCAGTACACATTGATGGGGTTGTCTGTCCAGGGAATTCTGGTGAGCATCTTGCTGGCATCCGGAACCTGGTGGCTGAAAAGAGAGTTAATATACAAAGCCAAACAAACTGTTGAACAATCGTGGACCTAAAGACTGGAATAGTGCAGATGACTCTCCTATTCTTTACCTCTCTGGTAGAACCCAGGATTATTATGGGCTGCAGTAGGTGAAAGGTCTGGCTTCTGTAATTGCTTCTCCTCTGAACATGGGTGTTGGAAATCCACACTTGATCCACACTGTCCCTATTCTCCCCTAGTGGGGTAAGGCTCAGTGTATCTGGTTTCCAAGATACACTGGTGATGTTGTCTGCCCAGGGAAGTCCGGTTGGCATCATAGTAGCATCTGCAACTTGGTGGCTGAAAAAGAGTTAAGTTATGAAGCAGAACAAAGCGTTTAATAATCAGAAACCTAAAGGCAGAAATACAGCAGATGTGATTCATAGTCTCCATTTTGGAGAAAGCTAGTAGGTCTATTTTAGGTGAAATTCAGGGGGCCTATAATTTTACTTGTTTTTGCTTGAGCTCAACAGCTAATATGCAGATAGGCCAAAGCTATCATCTGGGGAGAAGATGCCAGAGATGGAAATAGGACTAGAAACCTGGATTAAGGAAGACAGTAGCTCCCAAATATGGGAAAAGTATATTAATCCCTTCTGTAGTTAATTAATGAGTATTGTATAGATTTGATCATATCATTGTGATAAAATATTTCAGCAATGATCACAATTTATTGATTGATTTTAATTGTTTTCATGATAAGGTTCACTATTTAAACTTTTACTTTAAAATTCATTGTTCATTATGAAATAGAACTTTACAAAAGTATAGGTTTTCAAGGGGTAAAGTTTAAGGCTTATGTGTGTGCATATGTGAGTCACCACATCTATCACAAAGTCCTGTGCCTCACCCCTGTTAACCACCAAAGTTCTCATAAAGTTTAAGAGACATTTTGATTACTATTTTTTTGTGATTTCATTTGCTTTAGTTATCTATATTTCACATAGTATCAAAGCAATCCAGTAATTGTCTTTCATTTCTTTGGCTTTTCCTAGTACATTCACTTTCAGTTCCATTATCATCTCTGCTTCTATTGGAGGGAGAGGGACAGAGAGATAGCTAGAGAAGGAGGAAGACCTTAGCACTATTCCATTGCTCATGAAGCTTCCTCTTTACATGATTCTCCCAGGTGATGGTTGGGAGTTCCAATCTAACGTTTTTTTATAGAGGGAGTTTTCATAAGAAGGCACACTTCTTTATATTTATTTTATTTTATTTTATTTAATAATGAACAACAAGTCCATTGGATAAGAGGGGTACAATTTCACACAATTCCATGACCAGAGTTATCCATCCCACCCTCTTCATTGGAAACTTTCCTAATCTTTATCCCTCTGGGAACATGGACGCAGCATCATGCTGGAGTGCAGAAGGTGGAAGGTCTGACTTCTGTAATTGTTCCACTGGACATGGGCATTGGCAGGCTGATGCATACTTCCAGTCTGTTTCTGTAATGCAGGTGTACTGTAACATGCATCTTTCAAAGATGTCTGACCTATCTTCTTAGACTTACAAGAGGAATATGGAACACTCCCAAATTATAATGTTATTGTTATTTAACTGAAGAAAGTGGTTGGGGGAGTCAGGCGGTGTGCAGCGGGTTGAGAGCACGTGGCGAAAAGCATAGGGATAGACATGGGGATCCTGGTTCTAGCCCCCGGCTCCCCACCTTCAGGGGAGTCACTTCACAGGCAGTGAAGCAGGTCTGCAGGTGTCTGTCTTTCTCTATCCCTCTCTGTCTTCCCCTCCTCTCTCCATTTCTCTCTGTCCTATCCAACAACAATGACATCAATAACCACAACAATGTTAAACAACAAGGGCAACAAAAGGGAAAATAAACAAATACATAAATACATATTTTTTAAAAAATTAAAAAAAGAAAGTAGTTGGGCATGGGGGCTGCTGAGGTGCATAAAAGGATTCACAGTGGGGAGCTGGGAACTGGTTTAAACAATACAAGGTTTATTAGGGTGAAACAGGTAAAAGGCAAATAAGCACTTATCATCAAGGGTTACGAGTACTCTAGGTCCATAAAATCTGAGTATAGTTACCAAAAGTTTAGTCCCATAAGATAAATAGTTATCAGCTCTAGTAAAGGTTGCTCGCGGTTATAGAGGGGTCTAAAATTTTACCAGCTAGCAGAATCACACGTGTTCATTTCCCAGGAGAAGTAGCCATGGCAGATTACCTGGTGCATCTCTGTCCAGATGCCTCTCACTAGGAGAAGAAACCACAGGCAAAAAGTGTGAGTTCCCACTGGCTGTACTTTTCTTTGTACACCAGCACAGACTCAATCCGCCCACAGTCCGCCCCATGAGCCTGCGCAGACCACTGCATACTCTGTCCCCAAGGCTGACATCAGCACTGTGTCGGGACTTCCGTCCATTGTCGCTGGTAAACTGTGTCACCATATAATGTGATATTTTAATTAAGTCAACAAAATAAAATTGATGAATTTCCAGAGAAGAAATCATAGCATGGCCGTTGGAATTTAATTGGCTAGATCTAATGTCAGGCGGAAGTGAAAGAAGTGACTGAACTTGCATGTGGCTGCGAGTCCAGCCTTCTTTGTCCGAGCATGCTCTGTAACCGGAGGCTGGAACAGATTGTAGTTCCTGCAGGTGGATGGCCCGGGTTTCCAGAGGAAGAGAAAATGTGCTCCATCAGCCATGGCTGCTTGTCCCACATGAATTTAAACCTTAGAAATTAACTTTTCTCATGAGTCTACTTTATTCTTACCCCTTGTTTCCCAGCGACTGTTGCAGTTCAAGGTGACCCCAGTTGAGGTTTCTCAGCACCTGCCATACTGCTGCTGACCAGAATAAAGGAACATGTGGGCTAAACTTCTGGTAACTAACTCATGGACTTAGTGTGCCTAGCTTCTTTTACTCCTGTAGATAATTGCTTATTTTGCCATACCTAAAATATATATCCCATACTACTGTACTATCCTAATAAATCCTTGAAATCCTTGATTGTTTACATCTCTTCACAGCTGCTCCACAGCCAAGCCCTTTTATTTTTTAATTACAACAACCAAGGAAAGCCATCTTGTTACACCTTTAGGCTAACAGATTCCATCTCCCCCTTAAGGCAAACAGAATTCAGTGGTGCTTTTTTTTTTTTTTTTTTTTTGCTTCTGCCTATTCCCATGTGATTACAAGTTCACTCTTATCCAGAAAGATGGTCAATGCAGGACACAGTCTGGAATCAAACATGACTGAATCATTTGATGTATTGTTTTTTCAACTCATATCCTCTGCTGTGTTCTTTCACACACAGTTTTTTATATTAGGCTATTTGGATTCAATGTCCAATTCATTATAACGCGTAGAACAATGACATATTAGTTTAATATATTTGCTCAAACTGACATACTGATAAGAATTATTACCATTATGGAAAAAGATAGGTCATTTTCTGTATAAATATTAATAAAGCAAAATATGCACACTGGCTCAATAGCAAACATTCTTGAAAGTCTGTTTAATTGCCACTTGATTATGTAACTACTGCCCCTTCCATTTTTTTTCCCTTTATAATAGTCTAATATACTTAACTGACATATCTGGAAGAACTGTGCTTGTCATAAACAACCTGTTAATTTAATAAAATAATTACTAGTGATCTGATACCTACCCACATACTTTTCCCAGTGAGATATAGGTGCCTATATGACAGACATTAAATTTTGTATCCAAATTCTAGTAGATAGTAATAAATCCAGAAATTTCTAGAGAAACTGAGACAGAGATGATCGTTCTTGACTGTTAGTGTCTCACGTGAGTTATATATGTGTGTGGACATGCACTATTGATGCCTACAAGATAAACAGTGCAAATTTTCAAAGAACAATCAATTTAGTTCAAGCTAAAAGGCATGTTACATTTATGAATGGAAAACTAAATGCTACCCAGTTTGTCTATAGACAATCTCTGCCTTTTAGTGTAGAGGACTCAATGGATTTTCCTTTTTTAAAATATTTATTTATTCCCTATTGTTGCCTTTGTTTTTTATTGTAGTTATTATTGTTGTTGTTGATGTCATCATTGTTGGATAGGACAGATAGAAATGGAAAGAGGAGGGAAAGACAGAGAGGGGAAGAGAAAGACACCTGCAGACCTGCTTCACCACTTCGGAAGTGACTCCCTTGCAGGTGGGGAGCCAAGGCTCTTACTGGGATCCTTACTCCTGTTGTTGCACTTTGTGCCACCTGTGCTACCGCCCGACTCCCCTCAATGAATTTCTCAATCTGTGGTTTCACCCAATTTAGCATTCACTTCTTGTCTCTTTTTTCTCTGCTGTTTTTGATTGAAAGAGTGATCTTCCAGGACGATATAATTGTTTTCAAAACAATGTTCATTCATCGATTCTTCAAATCTCCCTCTGTCTCTAGAATACACTCAGCTCAGTGCCTCTCATTACTCTGACTCACTTCCTTCTTCATGAAGATATTACCTTGGGATTCCATTTGGTCTTCTATGTTAACAAATGACACAGAAAGTCCAAGTCATTCCAAATCACAATTAGTCAAAGTGCAGAGTTAAGTTAATTGTTCCTCTGAGATCCATTTGAGCCTGACTGTCAGAAACTTGGTCCAAGATCCGATCCTCTGGGGCCTTTTGTTCCTGAGTCAGGAAACATTTTGAGTAATCATAAGTATGATGGAACCACTACTTCAGCAAGCATAAGAGAAGACTGTTAGGAGCCAACTGACATGAGCATTTATTTTCTGTTTTCTTCAGTTGATTTAACACGGACCACCCTTTGAATATGGAGATACTCCATAAAGAAATAAGGTCAGTTTCTGTGGACAGCCTAATTCATGCAATCACCATGAGACTGTGATCTGGATAGGAATATGTAAGATCCAAGTCACCTTTTAACACATTTATGTAAAAAAATAATTTTTATTATGAGTGACTATTTTGGTGTAAAATTATAATATTTAAGGGATATATTTTTAGTCCCATGTGCAAGTGTGTGTGTGTGTGTGTGTGTGTGTGCGTGTGTGTATACACAACCCATCAGGAGAATTCCTCTGTCCCCTTAACTTCCTTCTTTACACCTAATTAATATGCATTACAGAATTTAGAAAAAGGCTACTCGATTTAGGTTAGGTTTCATAATTTTAGCAATTTTGTAAGAATACTCACCATATTTGGAAGCACTGAGAATATCTCCTTTCTCAGAACCAATATGTAGTTAGCAGAATGGTTTGAAATGAGACTTCACAATGTCTAACCAAACAGGACGAATCTAACCTTCTTCAAACAGCCATCAAAACCAGAATTTTAACCACTGGATAGAACAAATGTCATAAATATTTGCATTTGTTACATGGAAAAATTATTATTTTTTATAACTTTTTTCTTTTTTTTCTCATTTCCCCTTTTGTTGTCCTTGTTGTTTTATTGTTGTTGTAGTTACTCCTGTTGTTGTCGTTGTTGGATAGGGCAGAGTGAAATGGAAATAGGAGTGGAAAACAGAGAGGGGGAGAAAAAGACACCTGCAGACCTGTTTCACTGCCTGTGAAGCAACTCGCCTGTAGGTGGGGAGCACAGCCTCAAACTGGGATCCTTATACAGGTCTTTGCGTTTTTTCACCACGTGCGCTTAATCCACTGTGCTACCACCTGACTCCCATGGCAAAATTATTTTAGAGCAATTCTGGTTCTAAACATTGACCTAAGAGAATTAAGAAGAAGGATCCCAAAGAGCTGTTTGCTTGAGCATCTTCATATCGGTATCATCCACAAAAGCACAAAGGTTTAAACAGCTGAAATGTACACCTGTAGACAAGTTAGGTAAATAAAATGAGCTCGATATCCACAGTCTAAAAAAGAAAAGGAATCCAGGCACAAGCTACAAGGTGGGTGGGTATTTGAGAACAGTATGTTCCATGAAGTAAGCAAGCTATGAAGTGACAAGTACTGTATTGTTCCATTTACATGAGGTAAATAAAGTAATCAGACCTATATAAATGGAAAGTAGAATGATGGTTGCCCATGAACTGGGATGAATAGTATAGTGGGAGTCATTTAATGGATTTGAAGTTCTAGTCTTATAGCAAGGTGAATAGTGCACTTAATGTTTCTAAACCATACATGTTAAGATGGATATGAGTAAATATTAATTTAGATGTACTTAGTTTACTTATAAAGTATCTTGGCTAAAGACTTTTAGTAACATGTGTTTCTTAAAGAAATAAGTGAAAATGATTTTGAAGATTGCAGTATGTGTGTGTGTGGTTTAGAAAAGGGGAGAGCAAGAAACAAGTTAGATTGACACAGTTTCCAATTTCAAGAGCTGACTGTTAATTGCAGAGATGAAGACTGACATATATGATTTTAAACCAATAATTATCATAAAATAGTTTATCCACTACTAGAGCTCTGAGATTAGAATGAGTGGAATAGATTGACATTAAAATGAATGAATTCTGGAGTTCTTCCAGGAGAAGGTGGATATGTAGAATTAATTTGAAGATTCTGTTGGGAAAATTCTGACAAAGTAGACAATGTTCTCTAAAGGGAATGCATTAACTGGAGATTAAGACATTTAATCCCTGCCACCTGAAAGGTGTGCTTTGCTGTTTTATAGATTATACTGACAAATGGTTCCCAATATTATGTCTACACCCTTTTGAAGGTTATAGCTTGTTGACAGCTTTTAAGATTACAATGCATCACTACAGGAGAGTTTGAATCCTACAGATGGATGCTTGTAGGCAACATAGTTCCCTGGTCTCATCCTTTTCCCTCCTTTCCTTTGAAAATGGTTTTGGTTGGGTTATACACCTAGTATAAATTTGATCAGGAGAATGATAGGTTTATAGTTGAATTTGTAGATTTATCTTTCCCCCAACATATAAAAGAAAAAGTACTAGGAGTGAAATGTGACTGAGTTCTTCAGTAGAAAGTGCTAATTTACTTAAAAAGTCCTGGGGAACCAGCCTTACCATTCTTCTAGAGGCTAATGCATGAGATTTTCAACAGCAAAACGAGGTGGACCCAGATTTAATCAAGGTGGCTGATAACTCAACTGGGTTGCAGTGTGTGATGTGTACCCAGTAATTTTCACACTACCCAGCCCCTGCCTTGCTTTTTGTTTTTTTATTTCTACAAGCATTATACATCTCATAAGCTTCATTCAGATATTTGATTGTGATGGAGAGGCTGTATCAAGACCAACAAGTATAATTTTAAGTTATATTCAACACCCAGTAACTTAGAGATTATTCATGTCATTCACTGTAATATTCTAACATTTTAAAAATATCTGAATTAAATATTAACAACATCATCCTTTTTTGCTTAAAATCAGCTCTCATTCAGAATAAAATCTCCACAGTCTTACATACTTTCCCTTTTCATTTGTCTTATATGTGTGTTTGACAAATAAGTTTGCATTTCACCTAAAATCATACAATGATTTCTTTGAAAAGCTTATGGGACTAAGACATTAATGCATCTACCATTTTATCATGTAATCCTTGTGGTTTTCATTTTATTCTTCAGTGTTTTATTTTCTCGTAAACTATATAAAGATGATGCTAGTAAAGTTCCCATAGGACCGTGAGAACAGTGGCATCCTATCTGTAGAGGAACTAAAACAGTTCCTCTATATAATATATATATAATATATTATATGTATTATATTATACATATAATATGTATAATAATATACATATTATATTATGTATAATAGACATAATTGTAGTTACTATATCCTTTCACTATGAGAAAATAATAAATAATGGTAGGCTGGTCCTGGAGGTAGCACAGTAGATAAAGCATGAGATCCTCAAGCAAGAGATCCTGAGTTTGATTTCTAACACTGCCTGTATCAAAGTGATACTCTGGTTCTTTCTCTCTCTCCTCTTATCTCTCTCATTAATAAATAAAGAAGAATTTTTTAATCATGAAGAGTTACAGATTAAACAAAACTTAATTTTTGGCCAACAATGTGGTTCAAGAAGTAGAGCACATGTTTTGTATGCTGAGGACAGAATTTGATTCCTGGCACCACCCAACATGGAATTTATAATATGATCTCTCTGTTAACATCAATTTAAAAAATAACTTAAAATATGTAAAATATGAAGCTTGATTTTTTTATACTCATATGAATAACTATACATGAAATCACCCAGAAGTTTAAACTTTACAATTATCAATTGAGATATTTGGTCTCAGAGGAACAAATTAAACCGTTTTGTGTCTCAAAAGTGATTGTGTGTATTGTCTCTGCATAGGTGTCATGTATGAAATGCGATCTCTGAAAAGTTTAAAACAGTGTCACTAAAAAGTTTCTAATATAAACACTATTTTTATTGATGCATCAAGTCATGTTATTACTAACGGTCATAAACTCATGTAAATATCACTATGAAGAAGTGTCTGCAGTTCAATTAGTAGAATTCAAGCTTTGTATTGTCAGAGTGTCCTGGTTTGATTCTAGCATATATACAGGGACTGGTTCCCCCCCCCCCTCTCTCTGCCTCTCTCTCTCTCTCTCTCTGTCAAATATATATTTTAAAAATAAAGAAAAATATCAACAAGGAGCAGATGGCAGAATGCTAGTGAAATCTGAGTATAAAACAAAAACCACAATTATTTCTAGAAATGTTCCTGGCTGCTTATTTCCTTGACTTTCTTTGAGAAACTCTCTTATTAGGTATACCTAATATCTATCTCAATTCACATTCTTTTAGGAAAAAAGAAGCATGAATTTTGTGGAACATTAAGTTGTAATAGAAGATGAAATCTTAGACTTTCTGTTCTTACATGAATTGTCTCACCACCGTACTAATTTAGATTTTTGGACAGCAATAAATTAGTCAATAGTTCCAAGAATATGCAGCCTCAGAAAACTCTCTTAGATAATTCATTTGAACTTTTGATTTCCCTGTCAACTTCTATTGTCACATTTCAAGAAATATAGTGTACAGTTGACAGATTCGTTGAGATATATAGTAATAGTATATTTCCACTGGGTAAATATGTTATGTTCAGAAAATTTAAATTCAAATGGATAATATTAAAATATTTGAAGGCACTTAATTTTCTCTCTTTTCTCATCTCAACAAGGGACTTTAGTTTATTGGAATCTTTAGTGAAAATATTTGCATCAGAAACCGGTTCCTGTCTAGTAAATGAACAGAAGACATTGCCTGGAAGACAGAATCTGGTACTAAGGTGTTTTATAAGTCTACACCACAAAATTGTGTCCAGACAGTACCGAAATCACTAATTCACACACACAAACTACAAAATATCCACGAAAATGATTTAATTTCCATATTTGTACTCTTGCCTGTCAGCCATCTTGCACTCAAAGCAAGATGAATAGTACCTTTGTCACTGAATTTCTGATTCTGGGTCTCACCCAGAAGCCTGAGCTCCAGGGAGTCCTCTTTATTGTTTTCTTCTGTATCTACAACATAGCTTTTTTTGGAAATATGCTAATTATCATTGCCATAATCTATAACACCACCTTGCACACCCCCATGTACATTCTCCTCCTGGCCTTGGCTGTTGTGGACATCATCTGTACCACAAGCATCATCCCCAAGATGCTGGAGGTCATGCTGACCTCAGGAAACACCATTTCCTTTGGAGGCTGCATGACTCAGCTCTACTTCTTCACGTGGTCCCTGGGGGCTGAGATGGTGCTCTTCACCACCATGGCCTATGACCGCTATGTAGCCATCTGCTTCCCTCTTCACTACAGTGCAGTTATGAACAGACACACGTGTGTGGTCTTGCTCAGCATTGTCATGGTGATTGCAGTCACCAACTCTTGTGTCCACACAGGTCTCATTTTAAGACTGAGTTTCTGTGGGCCAAACACCATTGACCACTTCTTCTGTGAGATACCCCCACTACTATCTTTGTCCTGCACCCCGGTGAGAGTCAATGAGGTGATGGTGTACGTTGCAGACATCACCCTGGCTGTGGGTGACTTCACCCTCACCTGCATCTCCTATGGCTTCATCATTGCTGCCATTCTCCGCATCCGCACTGCAGAAGGCAAGAAGAAGGCCTTCTCTACCTGCTCCTCCCACCTCATAGTGGTGTCCCTCTACTATTCCCCTGTCATCTACACCTACATCCGGCCTGCTTCCAGCTACTCCTTTGAAAGGGACAAGATAGTGACTGCCCTCTACACTCTTGTGACCCCCACTCTCAACCCGATTGTGTACAGTTTCCGGAACAAGGAGATGCAGACAGGGATTCGGAAAGTCTTTGCATTTCTGAAACAACAGTGACTTCAAAGACATTGACTCTTTGCTCTACAAGCATTTCTTAGAACGTATTCCTTTTACTGCCATTCTCCAAACCAGATTTATTTCCTCTAGATTATGAGGAAGTACCCTCTTACAATATGTTCCCTCCTTACTCTTCATTATGGAATTACACCAATTTTCAAGTATAGCATATACCACCATTCCACATATCTACTATATGTATTTTCTTTTATGAAAAATTTCAAAACTATTGCAATATATGTAAAATATTTTTCTTATTCTCTTTCTATTCCTAGAATTCTACCTCTATCACTCTATACTTTTAACTTGAACTATATTGGTGACTTAATTCTCCTATGACTTCATATAAATCTATTTCACAAAAGGTGTTACATTTGTCTAAAAATGTATATAACATCTAGTAAATCATGTGTGTTCATGTATTTACCAATAAACAAATATAAACATTATCTACATTTGCATGTTTTTATCACCAAGCTGTATTACTTATTTTTTATTTTATTTATCTTGGATAGTGACAGATTAACAGAGCAAGAGAGAGAGAGAGAGAGAGAGAGAGAGAGAGAGAGACCCATAGCACTGCTACCCCAGTAGTATAAAGCTTTCTTTCCCCTTGCTGGTGGTGACTGAGTCCTTATTTCAGTGTAAAATGTGCATTGCCTGCCCCCTCACTATTTATAATGTTATAGAATAAGTTGGTCTATGAATCAAATAACTTGCCATATATGTGACAAGAAATTATATGTTATCACTTTGTGACCTACTGGTGATGAAGGTAGTAGGATTCCCTCTGAAATCATTATTATAAGCAGGGACCCAAATGCTATTCAGCTTTAAAAAAAAATCATTTGGAGGTTACTGGTTTACCATACGATTGTCTAAACAGGAGCTCCATTTCTCAGCTCTGCATTATGGTATCTGAAAGATGCTCTCATCCGCAGCCTAGGACCTTAACCGTCCTCCAAGCTCCCCTTTTCTTTTCCCAATGTTCCTTACCTTGGTGCAGTACCCCATAGCAAGTCCATGTATCACCCTGTCTTCTCCTTTTCTGACTCTGTCTCCCGATTTTCACCTATGTGTATAGCCAACTGGCATTCCTCCCTCTCTTCCTGGCTCACAATACCCAACATTTTTCTTTCTTTGTATATTTTATTTGCTTATTCATTTGAAATTATAGGGGAGAGAGAAAGACCCAGACATCTCAGGTAAATGTGCTGCTGGGGACTGAACTCAGGACCTTATGCTTGAGAATCCAATGCCTTATCCACTGAGCCACCTCCCAGACCACCAATACCCAACATTTTTCCAAATTAATACAGGCCACTGTCTCATTCTACTCTTTCTGAAATAATCTAGTCCATTTAATTGTGATCTGTGCTATGTTTTTGCCTCCATGGTCACAAGAACTATATGTTTTCACCAAAATTAATCTTTATAGCGTAATATATCAAATCTAAGTTAATCACAGAGCAGCAGGAATACTGTTGCCAATCCTCTTGTCCAGGACCATAAGTTAGTGTGCAATGAGCAATCAGGCCCTATCGCATTAGGACACAGAGCACCATGGGTCAATTAGAAGTTACTGAAAGGACATAGTTGGGAATCTTGTTGGGTATTCGGTGAATGTTAGTGTTTTGTCCGGATTGGGTAAGGTCAAGAACTAGAACAATTTTATCTATGAGACAAAGGAAATGTATATTGTTGTATTATAATTAGTACAGAATTAGCTGTTGATATTAACTGGGAGAAGAGAATATTGGTTGTTTCATTTCAGAGGAGGGGGTACTTCTACATCTGTGCTCACACATGCCAATAGAGATGCTTTTTCATGGGCACAGTGATAGCATAATGGTTATGCAAAGAGACTGTCATACCTGAGGCTCCAAAATCACAGTTTCAATCCCCCATACCACCATAAACCAGAACTGAGCAGAGCTCTGTTAAAAAACCAATCAACCAAACAAAAACATAGTAGAGGTGCATTGTCTATCTTATTCCAACATAGTGAGCTCTCTGATGTGTATATACTGGAAATTAATCAATTACTCTAAATCTATAATAATGAATCTATAATAATTAGTTCTCTGGTCATACACGTGGAAGGAAGCTACTTTCCTTTTTTATGTAAAACTAAAATTATGGACAAGGGATTCAGGGTAGTGGCTAAACAAAACACTTTAATGCCAGAGAAACTACTTTTGATCCCCTGGCACTACTGTAAACCAGAAAAGAGCTGTGCTTAATAATATTATAAGGTCATAGTTGATTTTTTCCACTGTGTTCTCTTTGCAGAAAAAGAAAATCAAGTGCAAGTCCTATCAACAACAAATAGCATCTGTTGCTTTACAAATAACAAATTAAAGTGCTTATTCCATAACCTTTCACTGTATCAAGTTATTGACATAGTCTATGATGAATAGTTCATAATAACCTAGCCTTGCTAGAAATGGACCTACCCTGTGACCCTGAAATTTCTCTCCTGGAGATATATCACTAAGAACCAAACACAACTATCCAAAAATATTTGTGTATACCTGTGGTCATAGCAACACAATTTATAAAAGCCAAAACCAGGAAGCAGCCCAAGTGTTCAACAACAGATGAGTGGCTGAGTAATTGTGGTATATATACACAATGGAATACCACTCAGCTACTTAGAAATGGTGACTTCTCCATCTTCACCTCTTCTTGGATAGAGCTTGAGTGAATTATGTCACATCAGATCAGCCAAAAAGAGAAGGATGAATATGGGATGATCTCACTCATAGACAGAAGTTGAACAATAAGATCAGAAGGGAAAACACAAAGGAGAACTTGGCCTGGAGTTGATGCATTGCACCAAAGTAAAAGTCTCCAGTGTAGGGGTGGGGTAAGTTTATGGAAACATGATGGCAGAGGAGGATATAGTGGGAGTTGACTGCAAACATGCAAATCTTGGAAATGTTACATGTGTACAAACTACTGTATTTTACTGGGGTTTTTTTTTGTCTTGTTTTGTATTTTTTTAAATTTATTTCTTTATTGGGGAATTAATGTTTTACATTCAACAGTAAATACAATAGTTTGTACATGCATAACATTCCCAAGTTTCCCATTTAACGATACAACCCTCACTATGTCATTTATCATCCTTCGTGGACCTGTATTCTCCTCACCCACCCACCCCAGAGTCTTTTACTTTGGTGCGATACGCCAGTTCCATTTCAGGTTCTACTTGTGTTTTCGTTTCTGATCTTGTTTTTAAATTTCTGCCTGAGAGTGAGATCATCCCATATTCATGCTTCTGTTTCTGACTTATTTCACATAACATGAATTTTTCAAGGTCCATCCAAGATTGACTGAAAACAGTGAAGTCACCATTTTTTTACAGCAGAGTAGTATTCCATTGTGTATATATACCACAACTTGCTCAGCCACTCATCTGTTGTTGGACACCTGGGTTGCTTCCAGGTTTTGGCTATTACAAATTGTGCTGCCAAGAACATGCAAACAGATTTTTTTGGATGGGTGTGTTGGGTTCCTTAGGATATATCCCCAGGAAAGGAATTGCAGGGTCATAGGGTAGGTCCATTTCTAGCCTTCGGAAGGTTCTCCAGACTATTTTCCACAGCGGTTAGACCAATTGACATTCCCACCAGCAGTGTAGGAGGGTTCCTTTGACCCCACACTCTATCCAGCATTTGCTGCTGTTACCTTTTCTGATGTATGACATTCTCACAGGAGTGAAGTGATATCTCATTGTTGTCTTTATTTGCATTTCTCTGACAATCAGATACTTGGAGCACTTTTTCATGTATTTCTCGTGCTTTTGGATCTCTTCTGTTGTGCATATTCTATCCAGGTCCTCCCCCCCCCATTGTGGATGGGGTTATTTGTTGTCTTTTTGTTGAGTCTGGCAATCTCTTTATATATGTTGGTTATTAGACTCTTGTCTGATGTATGGCATGTAAAGATCTTCTCCCATTCTGTGAGGGGTCTCTTGGTTTGGGTAGTGGTTTCTTTTGCTGTGAAGAAGCTTTTTAACTTGATGTAGCCCATAGGTTTATACTTGCCTTAGTCTTCTTTGTAATTGGATTCATGTCTTTGAAAATGTTTTAAAATTTATGCGGAAAAGAGTTCTGCCAATATTTTCCTCTAAGTATCTGATAGTTTGTGGCCTAACATCCAAGTCCTTGATCCACTTGGAATTTACTTTTGTATTTGGTGAAATACAGTGATTCAGTTTCGTTCTTCTGCATGTTTCAACCCATTGTTTCCAACACCATGTGTTGAAGAGACTCTGCTTTCCCCATTTAATAGTCTGGGCACCTTTGTCAAAGATTAATTGTCCATAGGTGTGGGGCCTCATTTTAGGGCTCTCAATTCTATTCCAGTGGTCAGTGAGTCTATTCATGTTTCAGTACCAAGTAGTTTTGATGACAATGGACCTATAATACAGCTTGAAATCTGGGAGTGTGATGACTCCAGTTCTGTTCTTTTTTCTCAAGATTGTTTTGGCAATTCTAGGTCTTTTCTGGTTCCAGATAAATATTTATAGCCTTTGATCTATTATGCTAAAAAATGTGCTTGGGATCTTGATGGGGATAGCATTACATCTGTAGATGGCTCTGGGTAATATATTCATTTTGATGATGTTAATTCTTCCAACCCATGAACATGGAATATCTTTCCACTTTTTTGTGTCTTTTTCAATTTCTTTGAGTAGTGACTCATCATTTTCAGTATACAAGTCTTTCACTTCTTTGGTTAGATTTACTCCTAGATATTTCATTGTTTTTTTTGATACAGTAAAAGGAATTGATTTCTGGATTTCAATTTCTTCTAACTTAGTGTTTGCATAGAGGAATGCCACCGACTTTTGAATGTTAATTTTGTAGCCTGACACCTTACTGTATTGCCTGATGGTTTCCAAAAACTTCTTGCTGGATTCCTTAGGTTTTTCCATGTATACTATAATGTCATCTGCAAATAATGAGAGTTTGACTTCTTCTCTTCTAATCTGTAGCCCTTTAATTCCTTCCTCCTGCCTTATTGTGATTGCTATGGCAAGAACTTCCAACACTATGTTGAATAGTAATGGTGATAGTGGGCATCTCTGTCTAGTACCTGATCTGAGTGGAAATGCTTCCAGTTTTTCACCATTGAGTATGATGTTGGCTGTAGGTTTGCTATATATAGACTCCACTATCTTCAGGAATTTTCTATCTATTCCCATTTTTTGTAGTGTTTTGATCATAAAGGGATGTTGTATTTTGTCAAAGGCTTTCTCTGCATCTATTGATATGACCATGTGGTTTTTGGTCTTGCTTTTGTTGATGTGGTGGATCACACTGATTGATTTACGTAGATTAAACCAACTTTGCATGCCTGGGATAAACCCACTTGGTCATGATGAAAAATCTTTTTGATATACTGCTGTATCCAGTGGGCTAGAATTTTGTTCAATATTTTCGCATCTATATTCATCAGAGATATTGGTCTTTAGTTTTCTTTTTTGGTTGTGTCCCTGTCTGCTTTAGGTATCAGAGTGATGTTGGCTTCATAGAAGCTGGCATGGAGTATTCCAGTGTCTTCAGTCTTCTGGAAGACTTTTAAAAGTATAGGTATTAGTTCTTCTTTTAAGGTTTTGTAGAATTCATTTGTAAAATCATCTGGTCCAGGACTTATTTTGGGGGAGATTTTTGATAACTGTTTCAATTTCATTAGCTGTGATGGGCCTGTTGGTGTTATCCACTTCCTCTTTACTTAGTTTTGTAAGTTGTTAGGTATCTAGGAAATCTTCCTTTTCTTCCAGGTTCTCTAGCTTGGTGGCATACAGTTGTTCATGGAAGCCGCACATGATATGTTGAATTTCTGCTGTGTCTGTTGTGATATCTCCTCTTCCATTTAGTATGCGATTTAAATTTGTCTTCTCCCTTTTTTGTTTTGTGAGTCTGGCTAAAGGTTTGTCGATTTTGTTTACTCTTTCGAAGAACCAACATTTACTTTCATTGATCTTTTGTATGGTTTTCTTATTCTCAATGTTATTTATTTCTCCCCTAACTTTAGTGTTTTCTGTCCTTCTGGTTGCTTTAAGGTTCCTTTGTTCTTCTTCTTCTAGGTCTTTAAGATGTGCAATCAGGCTGTTTATGTGTGCTTTTTCTTGTTTCCTAATGTGTGCTTGTATAGCTATGAACTTCCCTCTTAGGACTGCTTTAGCTGTGTTCCAAATATTTTGATAGCTTGTGTCTTCATTTTCATTGAAGTCTCGAAACATTTTGATTTCTTCCTTTATTTCCTCTTTGACCCAGAAGTTGTTAAGAAGTGTACTTTTGAGCTTCCACATTTTGGGACTGTTACTAATCGTTTGTTGATTGTTAAGTGTTAGTTTAATTCCACTGTGGCCTGCGAAGATGCTTGGGATGATTTCAATGCTCTTGAATTGGCTGATGCTGTCTTTGTGGACTAATATATGGTCTATCCTTGAGACTGACCCATGTGGATTTGAGTAAAATGTGTATTCCAGTTTCTTGGGATGAATGACTCTGAAAATGTCCAATAAATAAACTAGTTCTAGTTTATCGATCTCTTCATTTAGCTCCCTTATGTCTTTATTGATTTTCTGCCTGGATGATCTGTCAAGTTGAGAGAGTGGGGTGTTGACGTCCCCTACTATGATGGTGTTGCTGGTAATATATTGCTGTAGCTCTTTCAGTAGAAGTTTGATGTATTTAGATGGCTTCTCATTGGGTGCATAGATGTTAATAACTGTTAAGTCCTCTTGATTGACAGATCCTCTCAGTATTAAGTAGCATCCATTCCTAACTTTTCTTAATATTATCTATTTTAAAGTATATCGTGTCAGATATGAGAATAGCTGTTCCTGCCCTTTTTTTGTGGGCCATTGGCTTGTATGATAGTTTTCTATCCTTTCACTTTAATTCTGTGTTTGTCTTGTTGAGTTAGGTGGGTTTCCTGTAGACAGCATAATGTTGGGTTGTGTTTTCTGATCCATCTTCCTACTCTGTGTCTTTTAATAGGTGAATTCAGGCCATTGACATTTATTGATATCAAAGATTGAAGATATTTTAACGCCATACTTGTAGAGTTTTAGAGTGTTTTGATATATGTCCTATTTGTGGTGGTCTGATTGTTTATAGGAGATCTTTCAGAACTTCTTTCAGGGCAGGATTGGTGATAGTTGATTCCTTCAACTGTTGCTAGTCTGAGAAGGTTTTGATGCCTCCATCTAGTCTGAATGACAGTCTAGCAGGATATAGTATTCTTGGTTGAAAGCCTTTCTCATTGAGCACTCCATAGATATCTTTTTTTTTTTAAATTTTTTATTTAAGAAAGGATTAGTGAACAAAAGCAAAAGGTAGGAGGGGTACAACTCCATACAATTCCCACCACCCAATCCCCATAACCCACTCCCTCCCATGGTAGCTTTCCCATTCTCTATCCCCCTGGGAGCATGGACCCAGGGTCGTTGAGGGTTGCAGAAGGTAGAAGGTCTGGCTTCTGTAGTTGCTTCCCCGCTGAACATGGGCATTGACTGGTCAGTCCATACCCCCAGTCTGCCTCTCTCTTTCCCTAGTAGGGTGTGTCTCTGGGGAAGCTGAGCTCCAGGACACATTGGTGGGGTCTTCAATCTAGGGAAGCCTAGCCAGCATCCTGGTGGCATCTGGAACCTGGTGATTGAAAACAGAGTTAACATATGAAGCCAAACAATTTGTTGAGCAATCATGGATCCCAAGCTTGGAATAGTGGAGAGGAAGTGTTAGGGAGGTACTCACTGCAAACTCTAGTGTAATCCTGCTTTCAGGTATATATTTTGCAGTAGTTTATGGATACGTGTGCACATACGCTCTCTCTCACAGAAACTGGTGTATATCTAGGTTATGGGACTTTGTTAGAAAGTGAACTACCTGAGATGAAATTAGAGTGTACGATTAAAGGAAAGGTCTCACCCGAGTAATGAAGCTGAAGGGTTGTCATACCACACGTGAAGTCTCTGGATACAGTCTGAGGTGAAGCATGTTGAGATGGCAATCGTTGCTTTGGTTAGGTTGTGATCGGCGGATGCAATATTATTTGGTTTGGATTGGGAGATGTATACGGGAAAGTGGGCCCTATCCAAGGGTTCCAGGACTGGGGGAAGTAGGGGCTCTATAGTGAAGATGTGAGGTTCCTGCTGTCTTAGGGTTCAAAAAGACAATCAATAGTTAATGTTATCATCACATTATTTGTTAATTGGGTTAACTTTGAAAAGTCCCTTTGTTATGGTTTGCTGGACAGTACCCAGTATCTTGTATATAGCTGTGCTATTGGAAGCTTCTAATCTACTTGGTCTAGGCTTTTGAAAGAGTCCGTATATCAAATACATAGCCTATATATTAAAAAGATTCAGTTTGTGTTTTGAGAAACTTTGAGACATACAATTGATTTCCCCTTCTCATATTAATTAACTACTGATTTATATGTCTACATTTTGCTAGGAGTGTACATAAACACCATTCCCACCACCAAAGGACTGTGACCCATCCCTCCCGCCCACTCCCACCCCCCACTGGCCCAGGAAGCTACATGTCTACCCCTCACCACTGGGTTTTTACTTTGGTGCCCTACTTACAATTTGATCAGGTTCTGCTTTTAGTTTCCCTTTCAGATCTTCTAAGTCAGCTTCTGTTGATGAGTGGGATCATCCCATACTCATCTTTATCTTTCTGACTTAGTTCACTTAACATAATTCCTTCTAGCTCTGTCCAAGATGGGTCAGAGAAGGTGGGTTCATTGTTCTTGATAGCTGCATAGTATTCCATTGTGTATATATACCACAGCTTTCTCAGCCACTCATCTGGTGTTGGGCACCTGGGTTGCTTCCAGGTTTTAGCTATTATGAATTGTGCTGCTATGAACATAGGAGTACACACCTCTTTTTGGTTGGGTGTTATGGAGTCCTTGGGGTATAACCCCAGGAGAGGAATTATTGGGTCATATGGAAGGTCCATGTCTAGCCTTCTGAGAGTTTTCCAGACTGCTCTCCACAGAGGCTGTACCAATTTACATTCCCACCAGCAATGTAAAAGGGTTCCTCTGTCCCCACATCCTCTCCAGCATTTGTTGCTGCTGTCCTTTTTGATGTATGCCATTCTTACAGGAGTGAGGTGGTATCTTAGTGTTGTCTTAATTTGCATTTCTCTGACAATCAGTGACCTAGAGCAGTTTTTCATATTTATTAGCCTTTTGCATCTCCTCTGTGGTGAATGTTTTGTTCATTTCCTCTGCCCATTTTTGGATGGGGTCATTTGCTTTTTTGCGGCTAAGTTTGCTGAGCTCTTTATATATTTTGGTGATTAGTTTCTTGTCTGATGTCTGGCATGTGAAGATCTTCTCCCATTCTGTGAGGGGTCTCTCTGTTTGTTTAATAGTTTCTTTGGATGTGCAGAAGCTTTTCAATTTGATGTAGTCCCATTGGTTTGTTTCTGCTTTGGTCTTCCTTGCAATTGGGTTTGATTCATCAAAGATGTCCTTGAGGTGTAGGTGGGAAAGTGTTTTACCAATGTTTTCCTCTAAGTATTTGATTGTTTCTGGTCTGACATCTAGGTCTTTGATCCATTTGGAGTTGATTTTTGTTTCTGGTGAGATAAAGTGGTTCAATTTCATTCTTCTGCATGTTTCAACCCAGTTTTCCCAGCACCATTTATTGAAGAGAGCCTCCTTTTTCCATTTAATCCTTTGGACCCCCTTATCAAAGATTAGATGCCCATAGGTGTTGGGATTTACTTCTGGGCTTTCAATTCTATTCCACTGGTCTGTATGCCTATTTTTGTTCCAGTACCATGCTGTTTTGATGATGATGGCTTTATAATATAGTTTAAGGTCTGGGAGTGTGATGCCTCCATTTCTGTTTCTTTTCCTTAAGATGGTTTTGGCAATTCTAGGTGTTTTCAGGTTCCAGATAAATGATTGTATTGTTTGTTCTATTCTCTTAAAGTAGCCTGGTGGAACTTTGATGGGTATTGCATTAAATTTGTATATGGCTCTGGGGAGAATATTCATTTTGATGATATTTATTCTTCCAATCCATGAGCATGGGATATCTTTCCATTTCTTGGTATCAGTTTCTATCTCCTTGAGTAGCAACTCATAGTTTTCAGCATACAAGTCTTTCACTTCTTTGGTCAACTTTATTCCTAGGTATTTGATTGATTTTGCTGAAACAGTAAATGGGAGTGATTCCTGGATGTCTTCTTCTTCAGATTTAGTGTTTGCATAAAGAAATGCCACTGATTTTTGTACATTGATTTTGTAGACTTATACCTTGCTATATTGCCTAACAACTTCCAGTAATTTTCTACTGGATTCTTTAGGTCTTTCTATGTATACTATCATATCATCTGCAAATAGTGAGAGCTTGACTTCTTCCCTTCCAATCTGTATCCCTTTGATTTCTTTCTCTTACCTGATTGCTATGGCAAGAACTTCCAATACTATGTTGAAGAGTAACGGAGACAGTGGACAGCCCTGTCTAGTCCCCGATCTGAGGGGGAATGCTTTCAGCTTCTGTCCATTGAGTATGATGTTGGCTGTAGGTTTGCTATATATAGACTCCACTATCTTGAGGAATTTCCCATCTATTCCCATTTTCTGTAGAGTTTTGAGCATGAATGGGTGTTGGATTTTGTCAAAGGCTTTCTCTGCATCTATTAAGATAATCATGTGGTTTTTGGCTTTTCTTTTATTGATGTGATGAATGACATTGATTGATTTACGGATGTTGAACCAGCCTTGCATTCCTGGGATGAATCCCACTTGGTCATGATGAACAATCTTTTTGATGTGTTGCTATATCCGGTTGGCCAAGATCTTGTTTAATATTTTGGCATCTATGTTCATCAGAGACAATTATCTTGAGACAATTAGAGAACTGAAAGCTGAAATAGCTGTAATGAAGAAAGAAGCTGAGGCAAGGGAAAGCAGACTAACAGAAGCAGAAAACAGAATTAGTCAGACAGAGGATGAGTTAGAGAAAACTAAGAAAGAGGTGAAAGAGCTTAAAAAGAGATTGAGAGACACTGAAAACAACAACAGAGACATATGGAATGATCTCAAAAGAAGTAACATTCGCATAATTGGCCTGCCAGAGGAAGAAAGAGAGGAAGGGGAAGCAAACATTCTAGAGGAAATAATACAAGAAAACTTCCCAGACCTGAATAACAGAAAGGATATCAAGGTGCAAGAGGCCCAGAGAGTACCAAACAGAATCAACCAAGACCTGAAAACACCAAGACACATCATAGTCACAATGAGAAGTAGTAAGGATAAAGAAAGGATCCTAAAGGCTGCAAGAGAGAAACAAAAAGTCACATACAGGGGAAAACCCATAAGACTTTCTGCAGATTTCTCAACTCAAACTCTAAAAGCCAGAAGGGAGTGGCAAGATATCTATCGAGCCCTGAATGAAAAAGGGTTTCAACCAAGGATAATATATCCTGCTAGACTTTCATTCAAGCTAGATGGAGGGATCAAAACCTTCTTAGACAAACAACAGTTAAAGGAGGCAACTATCACCAAGCCGGCCCTGAAAGAGGTACTAAAAGACCTCTTATAAACAAGAACATAACTATAATACTTGCAATATGTCAGAGTAAACAAATTGTTTTTTAGAACAATGGCACTACAATACATTAAATCCATAATATCAATAAATGTCAATGGCTTAAACTCACCCATCAAAAGGCACAGGGTTGGGGGATGGATCAGAAAACATAACCCAACCATTTGCTGCTTGCAAGAATCCCATCTGTCACAACAAGATAAACACAGACTCAAAGTGAAAGGATGGAAAACTATCATACAGGCTAACGGTCCACAAAAAAGGGCAGGAACAGCCATTCTCATCTCAGACGATAGATTTTAAATTAAATAAAGTAATAAAAGATAGGCAAGGACATTACATAATGATTAGAGGATCAATCAACCAAGAAGACTTAACAATTATTAACATCTATGCACCCAACGAGGGACCATCTAAATACATTAAGCATCTACTGAAAGAATTTCAAAAATACATCAATAGTAATACAATAATAGTGGGAGACTTCAATACCCCACTCTCACACTTAGACAGATCAACAAAGCAGTGAACCAATAAAGATACAAGAGAATTGAATGAAGAGATTGACAGACTAGACCTCTTGGACATTTTCAGACTCCTCCACCCCAAAAAACTGGAATACACCTTCTTTTCCATAGATATCTTGCCATTCTCTTCTGGCCTGTAGTGTAGCAGAATATGGAGAAGTCTGCTGCTAATCTTATGGGTTTTCCTCTGTAGGTGACTCTTTCTTTTTCTCTAGCAGCCTTCAGGATTCTTTCTTTATCCTTATTACTTTCCATTCTAAGTATGATATGTCTTGGTGTCTTTAGGTCTGGGTTAATTCTGTTTGGGACCGTCTGGGCTTCATGAATCTTATGTCTTTGATGTTGTCTAGACTAGAGAAGTTTTCAGCTATTATGGCCTGGAAAATGCTTTCTTCCTCTCCTTCTCTTTCTTCCTCTGGTATGCCAATAATACGTATATTGTTTCTTTTGAAGTCATCCCATAGGACTCTGTTGTTGTATTCAGCATCTCTTAATCTCTTTTTGAGATCTCTTACTTCTTTCTTAGTTGCCTCTAATTCATCCTCAATCTTGCTAATTCTGTCTTCAGCCGCATTGATTCTATTCTCTCTGCCCTCTACTGTTTTCTGGAGTTCTTCTATTTTGTTGCCCTGTTCTGATACTGTTGTAGCTTGTTCAGCTAGTTGCATCCTTAGTTCCGCGATTTAGCTTTCAGCTCTCTAATAACCATGAGATAATTAGTATTTTCTTCCATAGTCTCGTTTGTTGTTCCTGTATTTCTGATTACAATTTTTTCAAATTCTTTACTAACTCCTGTTATTATTTCCTTAGCTAATGTTTGGATGTTGAATTTGTTATTTTGTGCTTCACCCTCTGGAGGACTTTTAGCTGGACTCTTATCCTGGTTCGATTCTCCAATATTTCTTATTGTTGTTTTAACCATTTTATATATTATGTTATGAGTTCCCTTTATCAATACTTTTAAAATTACTGATCACTAGTGCCTGGATTGACTTGTGTCTAAGTAAGTTAATTAAAGGGTTCACAGTGGTAGAAGTTAACAGCAGTTGTTTCAATAGTATTTTAATCCCTGAGTTGCAGCTCAGTGGTTCTAAGCCTTTTTTTTTCTTCACTGTAGGCTATGGGAGTGAC
Organism: Erinaceus europaeus; assembly: GCF_950295315.1. Taxonomy (NCBI): domain Eukaryota; kingdom Metazoa; phylum Chordata; class Mammalia; order Eulipotyphla; family Erinaceidae; genus Erinaceus; species Erinaceus europaeus. The sequence continues at coordinate 17,858,860 of NC_080170.1, forward strand.
TAAATAATGAGATAGATAGATAGATGATAGATAGATAGATGGATAGCTGGATGGATGGATAGATAGATAGATGATAGAAAAATAGGTGTGTGGATTGTGAAGGGGGGAAATGTGTTGAAAAGGTGGAATTACAAGGAAGCAATGACAGGTGGGCAGTCCTCCCATCAGAGAGGAGAGGAAGAGAGGATTGTATGTTATATCCTGAAAGTTCTCCAAGATAGCTCTCTCCCTTATATCAGGATGATATTGCAGTACTTTGAAATAACTCAACTTAGTGCTTCCTATGATGTGTGTGTTTTTCATCAGCCTAACTAAATCTTTCACCAAATCTATTCTATTTTTGTCTTTTTTATATTTTGGAATATTATAGCCTTAGTTCATGATTTTGTGAATCAGTGCAAGCTGAGTGTAAGCTTTAGACAATAAGGGGCTGAGCTCTGGTGCACCAGGCAAAGCACATGTGTTATAATATGCAAGAAACTGGGTTCAAGCTCCTAGTTCCCAAGTGCAGGTGGGGGATTGGAGTGGGAAGCTTCATGAGCTGTGAAATAGTGCTTCAGGTCTTCCTCTTTCTCTTACACTCTCCATCTCCCTCTTGATTTATCTCTATCTCTATCAAATAATTAAAACTTTAGTTAACTAAGCATCTTCCTGTAACATAATAGAGATGAAAAGCATGTGTTTCTACACTCAATAAAATAGCTGCTCCAGTTTTATTTAAATATCTGCTCTTGTTTTATTGATAGTTCAATCTAAGATTTACTAGGAATGCAATTGCCACTTAAAATATTTAGATAAGAGTAGCTATGGGTCTAGAGTTGTTTTATAAAGATGCTGACATAAGTAGTAATGCAAAGGAAAGAGGGTGGATGTCCTTGAAGTGATAGATTTGTCCCAGTGACCATCATAGTGTGCAAAGAGCCCTCATGAAACAAGAGCATAGTTATTCCATGAGCACAGCCACCAGTGAGACCTCATTTATCTGTTCTTTGCTTCAGATTAATGAGAACCTTATTATTCTCATTCTCAATACACTTGTGAACAGACACAGAACCTATAATGACCAGAAAACAGTCAACACATTGTATATGAGAACTACGTCTGATCCCAGGAGAAACCAAAAACTTTTTCTCAAAGTTGCCCTTTGGTCTCACTGCAGCCAAATTTCCCTTAAGTGTGCATGAGACTTAATTATAGCCAGCCTTCTGAGAAATCTGAGTTTGAAACCCAAGGGATGTTTTACAAGTTCTTCTCCTGGAATCCAGCTAACAGATGCAAGTGCTGTCAATTGCCTCTATTCAATTATAACTTTTTAATTGTCCTAGTGTAGCTTTCTAACAAGTCCCCTGGCACATGCAGAATATAACATTAGCTGGAAGAACCTCCAGCTCCCATGATGGTGTCAAGGAAATAAAAGGGAGCTGCTCTCAATTATTCTTCTTGTTCTGTAAGAGATAATTTCTCACTGAGTCATCATCCTTTTAACCTGCCCTACTTAGTAGTGTCTGGACTCACAGAGAGGTCAGGTAATTATCAAGTCAGCAAACCAAACTACACAGGAAAACATCTCAATAATGTGTCCATCAGAAAAGTACTCACAGTTGGAATTCCAAACACTGGGACAAACTGATACTTTTCCTTTGCTCTCAAATAGTTATTTATTTATTTATTTATTTATTTATTTATAGATGACCTAATTATCTGTTAGAAAAATATGCAATATTTGGCGCAAAGCACAAGGACCGGCATAAGGATCCCGGTTCGAACCCCGGCTCCCCACCTGCAGGGGAATCGCTTCACAGGCGGTGAAGCAGGTCTGCAGGTGTCTATCTTTCTCTCCCCCTCTCTGTCTTCCCCTCCTCTCTCCATTTCTCTCTGTCCTATCCAACTACGACAACAACAATAATAACTACAACAATAAAACAACAAGGGCATCAAAAGGAAATAAATAAAATGAATATTTAAAAAATAAAAAAAAATTTAAAAAAAGAAAAATATGCAATATAAATATCACTGAGTCCTCCATTATCAGATAAGCTTCAGAAAAAAAAAGGTTCCTACACTTATTAACTCAACTATCTTCAGAAAACCAATTTGGATTTTTCAGTCTACTCATACTCCACCCCTTTCAAATCAGCTTTGTTTCTGCTTCTTCAAATCTAAAACAAACAACAACAACAAAAAGACTGCGTACTAGACATAGACCAAAATATGTAAATAGCTGATTTTTATTTGTATCTTAAGTAGAATTGAAATATAATAACTGGACACTCAATCCACATGAGCAGTGATAGAGATGACTTTGTAATAGTTGGACTCAAAATGTTCCTGGGGGATAATGAAAGCTTTATCTGAGGGTTTTAAGGTGACCACTTTCATATATGCCAATGTTCTGTAGTCCTTAAATGCTTGTTTTAAAGAATTTACATATATTCAAGAAAATTTTCAGAAAAATTTTATATATATTTCAAGATTATACATACACACAGATGGTTAGTTTATTTACAGGGTATAAAAAACACACTATTCAACTTCAATTATTTTTTTTGTACCAGAGCACTACCCAGTTGTGGCTTATGGTGGAATAGGGCATTGAACATGGGACTTGGATGCCTCAGGTATGAAAGTCTCTTTGCAAAAACATTATGCTATCTCTCCAAAATGAGCTGCATTTATTTAAAAATTTTAAGAGCAAAATTCAACAAATGGTGTCATGTGGCTGAGTGTATATATGCAAATAAAATCAGATGTGAACTTCTCATTATTTGGATAGTTTCCAGACATAGTGTAAAAATACTATATTGATCTTTTTTTAAAATTTTATTTTACTGAGAAAATGCTGTTTTGCAAACAATGTAGTCTCTAGGGTATAATTTCAGATCTTTGCTAATATGTGTTAATACACTTCATCCTTCACCAAAATGCCAAACCCTCTCCACTGAATAGCATTGTATTCCTCCTCCACTATACTCCCATTTCCCTTTCTCTTTAGCCTCTGGTCTTCAGGTATAGATCAAGGATCTATTAATATTTCACCCTTGGGTATTTCTGGAGGCTAAAATTCTGTACCTATTCTGAATGGCAGGTACCAGTCTGGCAGTTTGCAAGTTGATGCACTACCTCTGATTTGAGTTTTATCAAAGAAACACTGCTGAAGGGAGGAGAACTTAAGCCTCACCAACTTTCAACTGTGGGTCTCTATTTCCGTTGCCCCTGAGGGGCTGGAGCAGCATCAAGGAAGCCTTTTACTCACATTGGGGGCCAGAGAACTGGCCTGGTGTCTCAGGAGAAAATCTATACTTCTGGTGCTCAGGAGGTTTGGCTATATATTATGGGCCATTTCTGATCATTGTTGTGATAAATTAGGAAAATGAGTGAATAATCCCTTCAGAAATCAGGATATATTAAGAAACAGAAGGTTACAGAGTGCAGGTTGGCTTGGCTCTAGCTGGAGGTGGAGCTTGGATTAGGCCAGGACTTTGGATCTCAAGGCATGGGAGACTCTTTGCATAACCACTGCATTATCTTTCCCCCACACTGTTTTTTTTATTTATTTATTTATTTATTTATTTATCTATTTATTTACTTGTCTCCAGGCTTATTGCTAGAGCTTGGTGCCTGCACTACAAATCCACTGCTCCTGGAGGTTATTTTTTTTCCTTTTGTTGTCCTTGTTATTTATCATTGTCGTTATTATTATTGTTATTGCTGTCATTGTTGTTGGATAGGACAGAGAGAAATTGAGAGAAGAGGAGGAGATAAAAAGGGGGAGAGAAAGATAGACACCTGCAGACCTGCTTCACCCCTTATGAAGTGAGGCCCCCTGCAGGTGGGGAGCTGGAGGTTCAAGCTGGGCTATGTGTGTCAATCCTTGGGCTTCACAATATGTGCACTTAACTAGCTGCACTACTGCCCCCGCCACAGTTTTATCTCTTGGCCACAGGTGAGTGATTAAACTACATAATCTACTTATAGTTAAAAAGGCCCCATACTCCTGTAGTCTGCAGACAAGATAAAGAAGATAAAAGGATTTAACAGCCACTGTGCCTCACCTCAGGGATTGAGATAGCATGGAAACAATGGTTAATTTCCACAATGGGGAACTCTTTAAGTACCTTATTAGACACAAGTCAATGTAGGCAAGTGTGATTAGTGGATTGAAAATTGCCGAGAGAGGGACCTCATAACACACCATTTACAATGGTTAAACCAGTAAGAAACATAGAAGAAATTAACCAGTATGAAAGCCAAGGTAAAAGGCCCCAAAATGTAGAAGAAATGTAGAAGAATGAGGACAGCATACAAACACTAATTGAGACATTAGTTACAGGAGTGAGGAAAGCTTTTGATAATAATATTTCATCCCCTCTTTTGCCTTAGTTTGTTTCTTAAGTCCCACATACAGATGATATCACTGGCTGTTTGCTTATCACTGGCTCTTGGATTATTTCACTTTGGTTTCATACTTACTGTTGCAGAAGGCAAGGTCTCATCTTCTTTTATAGCTGAGAAACATTCTATCATGCACACATGCCACATCTTTATCTGCTCATCCTAACTACTCATCCTGAGTACTTAGATTTTTTGCAAATGAGAGGAGTCATAGATTAAGAGATCAGAAAAAGATGATGCTACAAAGTATTGTAGTGAAGATTCAGTGAGAAATCTCTAATGTAGGAAATACCTTGGGTCCATGCTTCCAGATGGGTGGGGAATGGGAGGGATATCGGGGGAGGGGGTAGGATGTGGAGATTGGGTGGTGGGAATTGTGTGGAGTTGTGCACCTCCTACCCTATGGTTTTGTTAATTTATCCTTTCTTAAATAAAAAATAAATAATAAAAAAATTTAGATAGGGGGGTCTATGAAAGTACAACATTTTCATGAGAGGTATTTTCCAGACAGAATATTTTTAGTGAGGAAAAAAGGGAAGTCTCTTTTTCTTTAGAAAAGTCCAAGTTCACATATCTTTTATATGCTTTTAATACAGTGTGTCACTTCCTGACTCCACGTTCAAATTTCTATGTTCACTAAGCTGGCCTTTGTAGACTTCACCCTGAAAACAAGGTAACCAGTACGTACACAGCTAAATAAAACTATTCAAAAGAGTTTTTCTTTGTCTCAGTGCTTCAGGACCCCATGAAGGGTTTCTACTGTTAACACTTGATGATAATACTTTTTGTATTAGCAGTTTTATGGATTAATCTGTACATTTAGACCCTTTATTTGACTGGAAATTATTTTGGAATGAACAATGAAATTGAGATCCTTATGTGCCCTTCCTCAGAGGTCAGAAGTCTGATAGCAAATATGCTAACCTCTCTGGAAATGCCAATATTTGATGACACCTTCTCAAGATTCCTTAAAACGTCTCTTGAACTTCAAAACTTGTGATTTTTTAAAGTATATTTATTGACATATGTGTTCATTGAAAAACACATTAGAGCACTATTCTAGCATATGCAATAGTTGTGGTCAAATCCAGGGTCCCACCAGTGCAAGCCCTGGGCTCTGCCTGGTTAGCTACCGTTCAGTTGCCATCATCTTTGATATAAATTTGTAAAAATTATAAGCCTTGACCGACCAGTCAACGCCCATGTTCAGCAGGGAAGTAATTACAGAAGCCAGACCTTCTATCTTCTGCAACTCACAATGACCCTGGGTCCATGCTCCCAGAGGGATGAAGAATGGGAAAGACATCAGGGGAGGGGTGGGATATGGAGATTGGGTGGAGGGAATTGTGTGGAGTTGTCGCCCTTCCTACCCTATGGTTTTGTTAATTAATCCTTTCTTAAATTAAAAAAAAGGAAAAAAAAGTTATAAGCCTTTTCATTTTTCTTCTTACTGATTTATTCTATGTTAGAAATGATGTTAGGCATATTATTGCAAAAAATAAGACTTCTCTTAGACTTTGTTATTGTTGTTCTTAGGTCTCATGTATGGAAAATGAAAAATGATATTTATTTTTTATTTCTGATTTACAAGTTTACAAAACTACAAGATTATAGTGTACAGTTCCACATCATAACCATCACCGAAGTTCTGTATCTCCACCCTCCCAACTCACAAAGATAACCACCATAGTTCTCAAAAGTCTTAGAAACATTTTTCTTTCTTCTTTTTTTTTTCTTTTCCAAAACATTGACAAATTTGTTATATTTTATTTCATTCCACATGACATTTAATTTAACAAATTTTATGACTTGTTCTTTTATACAGTGAGAATTAATTTTTATCACACAAACTCTAGAGTATAACATTGAGGAGGAAAAAGAAAATAATAGTAATATGAAGTCACTACTCTAGGTCTTTCTGTTTGGTCTGAATTTCTTGTAATATATATAACTAAATAAGATATACATGATGTGAACCACTAGTGTGATAATATACCACTCTTATAAACATAGCTTGAATGATAAATACATATGGGGATATTGCTTAGATTTAGAACATAAAATTAGACCAAAGGTACCACATCTTAAAACGCTAGAATCCAAGGAGTCAGGCAGTAGCACTGAGGGTGAAGTGCAGGTGGTGTAAAGTGTAAGGACTGGCATAAGGATCCCAGTTCAAGCCCCTGGCTCCTCACTTGTAGGGGTTTCGCGTCACAGGTGGTGAAGCAGGTCTGCAGGTGTCTGTCTTTCTCTCCCCCTGTCTGCCTTCCCTTCCTCTCTCCATTTCTCTCTGTCCTATCTAATGATGACATCAATAATAACAACAATAATAACTACAACAATGAAAACAACAGGGGCAACAAAAGGGAAAATAAAAAAAAGTGCTAGAGTCCTGCTCATACAGTACACATACATCATGTGGTTATTATTTGCTAAAATATTGATAATGATTGAGAGATCAATGTCAATTCCATGGAAAGAACACAGCATCCTTGAACTAGTAATGTGGTCTTTTTAATTAGTGACATAAAAGGAAAGAATGTACATGAGAGGTAAATAGGACATTGAATTCCATAGAAGGAAGAGAAAAATCTTTAGATATGCAGAGGAGTCAAAATTATCACTTGACTGGGTTCCAACATTAGAGGAAATCATTACTAAAGGTCTAGGTAGTTTCACATTAAAGTATTATAATGCAGCAATCAGGCAGGTGACTCAGCAGACAGAGTACAGGACTTGCATGTATGGGACTCTGGGTTCAATCCTCAACACAATATAGAGCACTGGGATTGTGCCTTTCCCTCTCTCATAAAATAGATAATGTGTTTAAATCATTACATTGCATAGACATATGAGAAAAATAAAAGAGTCCTAATTCTAAATGAATCAAGAAGAGGGAGTGGAGGAAAAAATTGTGTATCAATTCTTATCAAAAGCTACACCTCTAAATAGAAACTCTGGCACCAGGAAGGCAGTCTTGTTTCACCACCTTTAAACTGAGTATATGGCAAAATGCAAGGTATCTGAATATATGTGTGTGTGTTAGAAATGAGTTTTGTCCTAAATATTTGAGGCTAAGAACAGTATGAAGGTTAACTGATATCTCTAATTTAGAACTACAGAAAGGCAAGTGCTTCTCATGGAAGCATGGAAGAAATTGAGACCTGGCAAGATCCACAAGAAATTCGAAAGAAAAAGTCTATTTGGGGATGCTGACTTTTCTAGGGAATAACAATTCAATTTGCTCTATGAATTCTCCCCAGGAATACATCCAGGAGAATTGGACATTCTGCTTAATATCCGCCTTGCTGAGATAATGTTCTACCACAAAAGGCTCTTCTGAGAGCTCCCTTCACCTCCGTGTTCCTCAGGCTATAGATGATGGGGTTTAGCATTGGGGTAATAACTCCATACAGCATGGCGATGAGTCTGTCACTGGCTGGAGAGTGTTGGCTGGAGGAGGGACGAATATAAGTAAATATTGTTGTGCCATAGAACAAGCAGACCACCAGGAGGTGGGAGGCACAGGTGGAGAAAGCTTTGCGCTTCCCTTCCCCAGACTGGATCTTCAGGATGGTGGAGATGATATAGATGTAAGAGATGAAGGTGACCAGGTAGGCACCAACCCCCAAGACTCCTCCTATCACTAGAACCAGCATCTCTGCAACATACGTGGATGAACATGAGAGGGCCACAACTGGGGGGATGTCACAGTAGTATTGATTCACCTGATTGGACTTGCAGAAAGTCAGATTGAATGTAGCCACCGTGTGAATTAGAGAGTTGAGAAATCCTGCTGCCCAGATGCCCTCTGTCAGCTGGATACAGCGAACCCAGGTCATAATGAGGGTGTAATGGAGAGGAAAACAAATGGCCACATACCTATCATATGCCATGACAGCAAGAAGGAAGACTTCAGTTCCTGCCAGTGCCACAAGGAAATAGAGTTGCAAGGCACAGCCAACAAAGGAAATGTTGTTCTTCTCAGTCAAGAGGTTTTCCAGCATCTTTGGTACAGTGGCCGATGGACAGGATATGTCAAGGATAGACAGATTTGCCAAAAAGAAGTACATGGGTGTATGCAGTTTTTTTTCAATTCCAATGGCCAAGAGGATGGCCCCATTTCCCAGTAACGTGATTTGATAGATGAGGGCAAAGACCACAAAGAGAGGGTAACGCACTTCAGGAAGGTCAGAAAGACCTATGAGGGTAAACTGAGTCATGGTGGTGATATTGTAGGCCTCCATCTCCTCTCTCCACTGCCTTCTTTCTGAGGAGAATGGAGGCAAGACCAAGTTAAAGAAAAATGTCCAGGGCTTCCCAGAAGATGACGGACTGAGAAGCTGCTAGTGGCTGCGCTCTGACCACATCTGGAAACAGTAGGATTTTCTGCCTTTAGCAGGCCAGCCAATAAGGGGTCCTAGCGGCTACACCAAGGAGGTGACTATAACTTAATTTGGGTTAAGAATTAGAGTAGGGAAAAAAGGGGAAAAAAATTTTTTTCTTCCTTTTAATTTTCAAGCATACCTCCTTCCCGCCCCGCCCCCCATAACCAGTCCCTGGGGACCAGCTCCTAGCAGGAGCTCCTTTTCTTTACCAAATTCCTGCCCCACCAGGGAGTATCATTAATTCTAAGTCTATATCCTTCTGAAACCTCTGGCCTTTTTTCTTTCTAAGTAGCAAACCACCCCACCTCACCCCATATAGCTAATTAAATAATTAAGAATATATACAAAAAAAAAAAACCCTTTCCTTTCACTGCCCTTTTATGACTGTTATTTTTCTTATCTTTTTCTTTTTTCTCTCTCTATCTTTTTTTTTCTTTTCTTTTTCTCATTCTTGTCATCCCTTCTTCCTTAATCCTACAGCTTCCAAAGTCACAGCCCCCAGCCCGCACACAACAGTGTGCTTTTTGGAATTTACTGATACACATTTGGGAATTTCCTTTCACTGCTCTTTAATTACAGCTCTTTTTCTTATCTTTTCCCTTTCTCTCTCTCGTCTCTCTCTCTCTCTCTCTCTCTCTCTCTCTCTCTCTCTCTCTCTATTTTTTTAATCTTGTCATATACTTCTTCCTTCTTCTTTCCCTTTCTGAATTTGTGAATTATTTTGGGGAAGAAATCTGACTCAGAGTGGACTCTCTATGTGTGTATCTCTGCTCTAGTTCCCTTTCCCCTCTTGTTACACCTAGAATATACAGTGGATAATAGATTTGCATAACTGTCTATTCTTGCTATCCTTTCTTACTTTTCTCTTTCTTCACTGGGATTTGGTTACTATTTTTTCACGGATTGGAGAAATTGTTTGGCTAACTGGTAACGATTAAACTCCTTCAATACTTACTTCAGTTGCTACGGTTATTCCGGAGGTTGGTGAGTGCAATTGTCATAAAGGTATTTAGTACAGGGTTACTTGTACTCAAGACACAACAACTGAGAAACAACAGAGCATAAAAAAAGAAACACATAAATAAAAAAAAATGGGTAGATCAAAAACAAATAAAACTGCTAACCCAATGAATGAAGACAAGAGCCCAGAATAAACTAAAAATCAGCCAGAAGTAAACATAGATAAGAAAAGTATGCAAGCAATAATAAACTTATTAATCACAGAAATGAAAATGACATTTGAGGAAAGGAATGGCAGTATTAGGGAAACAATAGTTGAGACCCCCAAGGAAAATACTGATTATCTTGAGGCAATTAGAGAACTGAAAGCTGAAATAGCTGTAATGAAGAAAGAAGCTGAGGAAAGGGAAAACAGACTAACAGAAGCAGAAAACAGAATTAGTCAGACAGAGGATGATTTAGAGAAAACTAAGAAAGAGGTGAAAGAGCTAAAAAAGAGATTGAGAGACACTGAAAATAACAACATAGACATATGGGATGATCTCAAAAGAAGTAACATTCACATAATTGGCCTGCCAGAGGAAGAAAGAGAGTAAGGGGAAGCAAACATTCTACAGGAAATAATACAAGAAAAATTCCCAGACCTGAATAACAGAAAGGACATCAAGATTCAAGAGGCCCAGAGAGTACCAAACAGAATAAACTCAGACCTGAAGACAAAAAGACACATCATAGTCAAAATGAGAAGAAGTAAGGATAAACAAAGTATCCTAAAGGCTGCAAGAGAGAAACAAAAAGTCACATACAAGGGAAAACCCATAAGATTACCTGCAAACTTCTCCACTCAAACTCTAAAAGCCAGAAGGGAGTGGCAAGATATCTATCGAGCCCTGAGTGAAAAAGGGTTTCAACCAAGGATAATATATCCTGCTAGATTTTCATTCAAACTCGATGGAGGGATCAAAACCTTCTTAGATAAACAACAGTTAAAGGAGGCAACCATCACCAATCAGGCCCTGAAAGAGGTTCTAAAAGACATCTTATAAAGAAGAACATCACTATAATACTTGCAATATATCAGAACAAATTTTTTGAACAATGGCACTACAATACATTAAATCCATAATATCAATAAATGTCAGTGGCTGAAACTCACCCATCAAAAGGCACAGAGTGGGGCGATGGATCAGAAAACATAACCCAACCATATGCTGCTTGCAAGAATCCCATCTGTCACAACAAGATAAACACAGACTTAAAGTGAAAGGATGGAAAACTATCATACAGGTTAATGGACCACAAAAAAAGGGCAGGAACAGCCATTCTCATCTCAGACACGATAGATTTTAAATTAAATAAAGTAATAAAAGATAGGCAAGGACATTACATAATGATTAGGGAATCACTCAGCCAAGAAGACTTAACAATAATTAACATCTATGCACCCAATGAGGGACCATCTAAATACATTAAGCACCTACTGAAAGAATTTAAAAAATACATCAATAGTAATACAGTAATATGGGAGACTTCAATACCCCACTCTCACACTTAGTCAGATCAACAAAGCAGTGAACCAATAAAGATACAAGAGAATTGAATGAAGAGATTGACAGACTAGACCTCTTGGACATTTTCAGACTCCTCCGACCCACAAAACTTGAATAAACCTTCTTTTCAAATCCACATAACACATACTCAAGGATAGACCACATGTTAGGCCACAAAGATAGCATCAATAAATTCAAGAGCATTGAAATCATCCCAAGTATCTTCTCAGACCACAGTGGAGTAAAACTAACATTTAACAACAAACAGAAAATTATTAAAATACACAGAATTTGGAAACTAAACAACATGCTCCTTAAGAACCACTGGGTCAGAGACTCACTCAAGCAGGAAATTCAAATGTTCCTGGAAACTAATGAAAATGAAGACACAACCTATCAAAATATTTGGGACACAGCTAAGTCAGTATTGAGAGGGAAATTTATAACCATACCATCACATATTAAACACCAAGAAGAAGCTCAAATGAACGACCTTACTGCACACCTCAAGGACTTAGAGGAAGAGGAACAAAGGAACCCTAAAGCAACCAGAAGGACAGAAATCACTAAAGATAGAGCAGAAATAAACAACATCGAAAATAAAAGAACCATACAAAAGATCAATGAAGCCAAATGTTGGTTCTTTGAAAGATTAAACAAAATTGACAAACCATTAGCCAGACTCACCAAACAAAAAAGAGAAAAGACTCAAATTAATAGAATTGTAAACGATGGAGGAGATATCACAACTGACACCAAAGAATCCAGAGAATCCCGTGAAACTTCTATAAAGAACTATATGCCACCAAGCTAGAGAATCTGGAAGAAATGGAAAAATTCCTAGAAACCTATGCACTTCCAAAACTGAACCAAGAAGAACTACAAAATCTAAATGCACCAATCACAGACAAAGAAATTGAACCCCTTATTAAGAATCTCCCCAACAACAAAAGTCCTGGACCAGATGGCTTCACAAACGAATTCTACAAAACTTTCAGGAAACAGTTAATACCCATACTTCTTAAGCTATTCCATAAGATTGAAGAAACAGGAATACTCCCTTCCACCTTCTATGAAGCCAACATCACCCTGATACTAAAAGCTGACAGGGACAGAACAAAAAAGGAAAACCACAGACCAATATCTCTGATGAACATAGATGCCAAAATATTAAACAAGATCTTGGCCAACCAGATACAGCAACATATCAAAAAGATTGTTCATCATGACCAAGTGGGATTCATCCCAGGAATGCAAGGCTGGTACAACATCTGTAAGTCAATCAATGTCATTCACCACATCAATAAAAACAAAGCCAAAAACCAGATGATTATCTCAATAGATGCAGAGAAAGCCTTTGACAAAATCCAACATCTATTCATGCTCAAAACTCTACAAAAAATGGGAATAGATGGGAAATTCCTCAAGATAGTGGAGTCTATATACAGCAAACCTACAGCCAACATCATACTCAATGGACAGAAGCTGAAAGCATTACCCCTCAGATCAGGGACTAGACAGGGATGTCCACTGTCACCGTTACTCTTTAACATAGTATTGGAAGTTCTTGCCATAGCAATCAGGCAAGAGAAAGAAATCAAAAGAATACAGATTGGAAGGGAAGAAGGCAAGCTCTCACTATTTGCAGATGATATGATAGTATACATAGAAAGGCCTAAAGAATCCAGCAGAAAACTATTGGAAGGTATTAGGCAATATAACAAGGTATCAGGCTACAAAATCAATGTACAAAAATCATTGGCATTTCTTTATGCAAACACTAAAATTGAAGAAGAAGACATCCAGAAATCACTCCCATTTACTGTTTTAGCAAAATCAATCAAATACCTAGGAATAAAGTTGACCAAAGAAGTGAAAGACTTGTATGCTGAAAACTATGAGTTACTCAAGGAAATAGAAACTGATACCAAGAAATGGAAAGATATCCCATGCTCATGGATTGGAAGAATAAATATCATCAAAATGAGTATTCTCCCCAGAGCCATATACAAATGTCATGCAATACCCATCCAAGTTCCACCAAGCTTCTTTAAGAGAATAGAACAAACACTACAATCATTAATCTGGAACCTGAAAACACCTAGAATTGCCAAAACCATCTTGAGGAAAAGAAACAGAAATGGAGGCATCACACTCCCAAACCTTAAACTATATTATAAAGCCATCATCATCGAAAAACAGCATGGTACAGGAACAAAAATAGGCACACAACCAGTGGAACAGAATTGAAAGCCCAGAAATAAAACCCCACACCTATGGGCATCTAATCTTTGATAAGGGGACCCAAAGGATTAAATGGAAAAAGGAGGTTCTCTTCAATAAATGGTGTTGGGAAAACTGGGTTGTAACGTGCAGAAGAATGAAATTGAACCACTTTATCTCACCAGACACAAAAATCTACTCCAAATGGATCAGAGACCTAGATGTCAGACCAGAAACAATCAAATACTTAGAGGAAAACAATGGTAAAACACTTTCTCACCTAAACCTCAAGGACATCTTTGATGAATCAAACCCAACTGCAAGGAAGACTAAAGAAGAAACAAGCCAATGGGACTACATCAAATTGAAAAGCTTCTGCACATCCAAAGAAACTTTTAAACAAACAGAGAGACCCCTCACAGAATGGGAGAAGATCTTCACATGCCAGACATCAGACAAGAAACTAATCACCAAAATATATAAAGAGCTCAGCAAACTTAGCACCAAAAAAGCAAATGACCCCATCCACAAATGGGCAGAGGATATGAACAAAACATTCACTACAGAGGAGATCCAAAAGGCTAACAAACATATGAAAAACTGATCTAGGTCACTGATTGTCAGAGAAATGCATATTACGACAACACTAAGATACCACCTCACTCCTGTAAGAATGGCATAGATCAAAAAGGACAGCAGCAACAAATGCTGGAGAGGTTGTGGGGACAGAGGAACCATTTTACATTGCTGGTAGGAATGTCAATTGGTACAGCCTCTGTGGAGAGCAGTCTGGAAAACTCTCAGAAGGCTAGACATGGACCTTCCATATGATCCAGTAATTCCTCTCCTGGGGATATACACCAAGGACTCCATAACACCCAACCAAAAAGAGATGTGTACTCCTATGTTCATAGCAGCACAATTCATATTAGCTAAAACCTGGAAGCAACCCAGGTGCCCAACACCAGATGAGTGGCTGAGAAAGCTATGGTATATATACACAATGGAATACTATGCAGCTATCAAGAACAATGAACCCACCTTCCCTGACCCATCTTGGACAGAGCTAGAAGGAATTATGTTAAGTGAACTAAGAAATATAAAGATGAGTATGGGATGATTCCACTCATCAACAGAAGTTGAGTAAGAAGATCTGAATGGGAAACTAAAAGCAGGACCTGATCAAATTGTAAGTAGGGCAACAAAGTAAAAACCCTGTGGTGAGGGGTAGACATGCAGCTTCCTGGGCCAGTGGGGGGTGGGAGTGGGTGGGAGGGATGGGTCACAGTCTTTTGGTGGTGGGAATGGTGTTTATGTACACTCCTAGCAAAATGTAGACATATAAATCACTATTTAATTAATATGAGAGGGGGGAAATCAATTGTATGTCTCAAAGTTTTTCAAAACTCAAACTGAATCTTTTTAATAAATAGACTGTGTATTTGATATGCGGACTCTCTCAAAAGCCTAGACCAAGCAGATTAGAAGCATCCAATAGCACAGCTATATATAAGATACTGAATACCGTACAGCAAACCATAACAAAAGGACTTTTCAAAGTTAACCCAATTACCAATTAATGTGATGATAACATTAACTATCGATTGTCTTTTTGAACCCTAAGACAGCAGGAACCTCACATCTCCACTATAGAGCCCCTACTTCCCCCAGTCCTGGAACCCTTGAATAGGGCCCACTTTCCCGTATGCGTCTCCCAATCCATACCAAATAATATTGCATCCGCCGATCACAACCTATCCAATGCAACGATTGCCACCTCAACATGCTTCACCTCAGACTGTGTCCAGAGACTTCACGTGTGGAATGACAACGCTTCAGCTTCATTACTCGGGTGAGACCTTTCCTTTCATAGTATACTCTAATTCCATCGCAGGTGGTTCACTTTCTAACAAAGTCCCATAACCTAGATATACACTAGTTTCTGTGAGAGAGAGCTTATGTTCACATGTATCCATAAACTACTGCAAAATATATACCTGAAAGCAGAAGTACACTAGAGTTTGCAGTGAGTACCTCCCTAACACTTCCTCTCCACTATTCCAAGCTTTGGGTCCATGATTGCTCAACAATTTGTTTGGCTTCGTATGTTAGCTCTCTTTTCAATCACCAGGTTCCAGATGCCATCAGGATGCTGGCCAGGCTTCCCTGAATTGAAGACCCCACCAATGTGTCCTGGAGCTCAGCTTCCCCAGAGACCCACCCTACTAGGGAAAGAGAGAGGCAGACTGGGAGTATGGACCGACCAGTCAACGCCCATGTTCAGCGGGGAAGCAATTACAGAAGCCAGACCTTCTACCTTCTGCAACCCTCAGTGACCCTGGGTCCATACTCCCAGAGGGACAGAGAATGGGAAAGCTATCAGGGGAGTGGGTGGGTTGTGGAGATTGGGTGGTGGGAATTGTGTGGAGTTTTACCCCTCCTACCTTATGGCTTTGTTAATTAATCCTTTCTTAAATAAAAAAAAAGGATTAACCATCAAAAAAAAAAAAAAGAATTCTTAGTCTACAGTTAAATTAAATGTCAAGACACATTTGGGCCTGAAAAGATAAATAAAAGGTTATAAGTGTCATAAAAATATGTCCAAGAGCCTAGGGATGATAAATTTGGAAAATAGTTGATTCAGGCTGCTGCTGAATTTTTATGTTAATCTGATTATAATTAGAGATCTCACTTACTAGAATTTCTGTTAAAAGTTTCCTGTAATTGAGTAAATTGTTTTGGAAACATATCCTAAATGAGAACACTATACAAGCAATAAAAATAAGTGAAATTATTCCACCTGCGAGTGTGTGAAAAAGCTTGAGGATATTATGGTAAGTAAAATAAATCAAAAGGCAAAAGGCAGAAGAAATAAAGAAAATGAACTGATAAAAACTAAGCAGAAACAGAGTGTCAGGCTCTTGACCACTGAGTATTAAGTATCACATGGACTTGGTAGAAAGATTTGATTGGCTGATTGGTTGATAATGGATTGTGACTGGGCATTAGGCAGTAGTCATGGTGTGATATTGTGGTGCTGAGATAACTGTACAGCTGAGATGTAGTATTACACACCAAATATGGACCTCAGTTTAACTAATCTGTGGTCATGATATTCTGGTCAATAATCATTCCCAGCCTTCATGATCTAAATATCTTTTCCTGTACTATCTCAATTCCAAATGTTTTGAAAGCTGTATATTACTCCTTAGTATGTAAACTGATAAATGTGCACAATCCGAAGTCAGATAACACAAATATATTTATCCAAATAATCTTTGAATCATGAGAATCAGTTGAAGTAAAGCATTTCTATAGGTAAGGAAAGAATACTGAGATGAATTTTAAAATTTCCTTTTATTTCTAATTATTTTGACAGGAAGATGAGACTGGAGAGATAGATAGCATAATGGTTACATTAAAGCCTTTTATGCACCATTAGTCTCAAGTTTAATCCTCAGCACTACCATAAACCAGAACAGAGTACTGTTCTGGTAAAAAAATAGTAACAATAATAAAATAAAAATAAAAATAATAAATAAAAAATTTTCCACAAAAGGAGAGTTAACAAAATTAAATGAGTTGGAAAATCATAAATAAAATCTTGCCTGATAATGTCTTAATGTGGCCCAAACAATTTTTTTAAATCCTTATAAAAATGAATGATGAAAGTAATACCAACAAAACAAAATTTACATGCACAAATAGAAAAAAATCACTTTCTGTCATT
The DNA here is from genome assembly GCF_950295315.1 of Erinaceus europaeus. Classification (NCBI taxonomy): domain Eukaryota; kingdom Metazoa; phylum Chordata; class Mammalia; order Eulipotyphla; family Erinaceidae; genus Erinaceus; species Erinaceus europaeus. The sequence continues at coordinate 17,876,103 of NC_080170.1, forward strand.
TTCCCACCATTTATTCTTTTTCTTTTTTTCTGTGCAGTATTACAGTAGGCGTCTCGAGTCTCCTTGGGAAATACTCTTCTTCCCTTAGGTATCACCTGTCTATGACTGTTTCAGAAAAATATCTGCTATTATTGATGATACTTAGGTAATAAAACAGGAAATAAAACTTCCAGAAAAACCACAGTTTGGATATAATTATTTCATCATTCAGAGAGGTTTGGTGAATACAGTATAAAGATTGAAATAAACATCTTTTTTTTTCTAATCCTGTTATTATAAATTACCAGGGAGGGGAGAGATAGTGAGAGGAAGAGAGAGAGAGAGAGACAGAGAGAGAAATAGAGAGAGAAGAGAGAAAGAGTCTCTGCATCACTGTGGGACATAGGGTTCCAGGAATTAGGATCTCATACTGAGTATTTTTAAGGGCTGATGAGACATCATAATGATTATGCAAAAGGCTTTCATGTATGAGGCCCTGAGGTCCCAGGTTCAATCTGTTACCACCATAAACCATCACTGAGCAGTGCTCTTGTCTTTCTCTCTTTATCTTCCTATATATTGATCTCATTACAAATAAATAAATAAAATACTTAAAAAAAAAACCCTGCTCATCTATGCTTTTGAAGAAACTCAGGATTTTGAATCTGAGACCCAGTAGCTTCAGGCATGAAAATATTTCCTATAACCTCTACGCTATCTTCCCAGATCTGAACCTCATGTTTTTGTTGTTATTGTTGCTTTATTTTGTTTTTTGCTTTTTGCATTCTTTTTTCACTTTAATTTTTTTTATTCATAAAAAGGAAACATTGACAAAACCATAGGATAAGAAGGGTACAACTCCACACAGTTCCCACCGCCGGATCTCTATTGGGGAGGTTTACTGATTTACAGTAAAGTTACTGACAGTTGGGTAAAAATTTATTATTTTACCATAATAGGTGTCTGCAAAACACTCATCCCCTTCTTAGCTCCTTTACCACCATTATGTACCTGGACCTCAAAGCACACCCTCCCCAAAACCCTCCTACCCTCCTTCCCCATGGTTTTTTTTGCTGGAACTACTGAGGTCCACGTGTCTACATCTTTGTATAACAATATTCTGAGAATAAATCAGTAAATGTTAATTTGTAAATTTACTATTAAAAGCAAAATCAACATGTTGAGACAATAAATGTTAATTCACAATTAAAATATCATTGTCAGTGCTGGGTGGTGGTGTACCTGGTTGAGCGCACATATTACAGTGTACAAAGACCCAGGTTCGAGCTCCCAGTCCCCACTTGCAGAGGGAAAGCTTTGCAAGTTGTGAAGCAGTACTGCAGGTATCTCTGATCTCTCCCTCTCTATTACACCCTACCTTCTCTATTTCTGGCTTTTTCTATCCAATAAATAAAGATAATTTTAAAAATTTAAAGAAAAATCTCATTGCCCTTTACAGGGAAATATTAAATATTATTTCACTTAAATATTATTTCACTCATCTTTGTGAGCAAAAGTTACTAAAAAATAGGTAAAAAAAACATTTTGATAAACTCAGCAGCTGATTCTACAACAGATTATATAGCTAATATGCATCCTTGAAAAAATAATGTTTTCCCTTAATTTTGTACTTTCTTGCTCATATTTGTTAAGCCTGACATAAGATCTTCATTTATAGAAAATACAATTGTTAACTTGAATAGAAAAATGTTATTTATATTGCTCACCTTCTCTACCGAGCCAAACATAGTGATCTTAGATATTTTAGCATCTAATTTGAAAGAGGGGTCTTCTTTTGTTGGAGGTTGCTAAGCACATATACTACAACATTACTAGACTCCAATAGGGCAGTCTGCTACCTGATTTGTGGGATTGTTTGGTGCAGATACAAATTTTTGATGACACTGAGAACATACCCTGAACAGCTCTTTCTCATAAAATAATCAAGTATATTGCTAATCAAGCAAAGACTGTATGTCAAGAATTACATTTCTATGATACATTACTCAGAAATCAAGTTTCTTTATGAATTATAGGACTTACCTTTTTAGATATGGCCAAAAACAAGTGATATAAAATCTTTTCTTTTCAGCAAATTGTTATTTCAAGTGTACACTATATGGCCAAAAAAGGAAAAGTGTTAAATTAATCAAAAATAGTCACAGGTAATTTTTTAGATCTTAATATAATTCAAAGCTCATTAGTTAGTACACTTGTATCACAGAAGCTGATTTTCAATTTTTCTTTAAAGATGGATAATTTTCTTTTTAAAATTTTTTAATATTTATTCCCTTTTCTTGCCCTTTTTTGTAGTGATTGATGTCGTCGTTGTTGGATAGGACAGAGAGAAGTGGAGAGAGGAGGGGGAGACAGAGGGGGGAGAGAAAGACCCCTGCAGACCTGTTTCACCTCTTGTGAAGCGACTCCCCTGCAGGTGGGGAGCCCGGGGCTCGAACCGGGATCCTTATGCCAGTCGACCTTTGCGCCACCTGTGCTTAACCTGCTGAGCTACAGCCCGACTCCCAAGATGGATAATTTTCATGTAAACTGTAACATCCATAAAGATATTTCACCTGCATAAAGATCTCGGTTTGAGCCCCCTGGCTCCCCAACTGCAGAGGGTTCGCTTCACAGGTGGTGAAACAGGTCTGCAGGTGTCTATTTTTCTCTCCCCACTCTGTATTTGCCTCCTCTCTCCGTTTCTCTCTGTCCTATACAACAATGATGACACCAGTAACAACAACAATAATAATTACAACAACAATAAAAAGGATATTTTATAATGTTGCCTTTATTCTTTTATGTCCATTCCTTTATTTTTGCCTGTATAGATTTTCCAAAACTATACTCTTACTCAGTTTCATAATATGTTCTGATACCTTAATTCTTTCTTACTGAAGCTCTGCTGACTTGAAATAAAAACAGTCATTTTACTTTTCTTTCATCTACATTGAAGAAGTGTGGTGTAGTTAAAATCCAACTTTAATAACATCCTTGAATTTTGATCCATACTTCCAGTGGGATTAAGAATAGGGAAGTTTCCAGTGTAGCAGATGGGACACAGAACTCGGGTTGTGGGAACTATAAGGAATTATACCCTGTTATCTTACAATACTGTTAAAATTATTATATAACTAATAAAATTTTAATAACATTCTATAAATGAAAAAAAAACAAATAGAGATTTAGAACACATTAGTTATTACCAAGAGACAAGAGTAATCAAGAAAGGCCTCAAGTTGAATATCCCCAACTGCATTGTGACAAGTCTATTTCTTTTCAGACTTAGGAATTCATTTATAAGGACATGATTTCAGATCGGTGAGTCAGACTTTACATCAGATATAGCAGTGTTTCACATACAGATACAATTCTATTGGCACACACACAATTCATAACTGGAACTAATTTATGTTAGCAGTTATTCTGACTCCAATGCCCTAATATTTAAAATTTTACCCTTTGAAACTCATTTAGAACATAATTTTAACTTGGTTCTTAAAGTTGCACATTTTCACATTATATTAACATCTTTACAGACATAATTTAATTAGCTTAAAATTCTAAATTTAACATACAATTTCCTTGCTCTTTCAAATTCAGAGGTTTCATTGTTCATGGAAAGTTTCAGTAAAAACAGAAATAATATAAGCAATACCAGCATTAGTAAATAATAGCAAACATCTCACTCTTATATAGGCCACTATCATTCTATAGTTTGTAGAATGCTCACTTTTCCCTTAGGGGGGAAGCAATAATAAGGTCTCTAGAGTGAATATTCTTCTCTTCTACATAGCCCTAAATTGCTACCAGCTATAGTATGAACACTTATTTTTATAGGGAACTTCTGGGAATTTCTTAATATACTGCTACTATTACTTGGCATTTGTTTATTTTTTCTTTTCTTTTTTATTGACTTAATAATGATAAACAAGACTATAAAATAAGAGGGATACAATTCCACACAATCCTCACCACCAGAGTTCCACAGCTCACGCCCTCTATTCTTTTGCCCTCTGGGAGCATGGACCCAGGATCATTATGGCATAAAGAATGTGGAAAGTCTGACTTCTGTAATTGCTTCTCTGGTGGACATGGGCCTTGGAAGGTCGATCCACACTCCCAGCCTATTTCTGTTTTTCTCTAGTGGGGCAGGGCTCTGGAGAGGTGTATGGTCCAAGACAGACGTCTGCCCAGGGACGTCATGGTAGCATGTCATGGTAGCATCTGCAACTTGATGGCTGAAAAGCAGCAAGATGTAAAGCAGAAAAAATTGTTTAATAATCAGGAACCTAAAGGTAAGAATAGAGCAGATGAGACTGGGGGTCTCCATTTTGGAAAAAGCTAGGAAGTATATTTTTGTTATATTCCAAGAGCCCATTACTTTACTGTTTTTCCTGAGCCTGACAGCTAACATGCAGGTGGGTTAAAGGTACTGTATGGGGAGATGATGTCAGAGTTGGAAATGGGAATAGAAAGCTGGATCAGGGAAGAGTATAGCTCCCAAATACGGAAAAATTATATAAATATTAACTGTAAACCCCATAAAACTGATCTGGGACTCATATTCAGCATAGGATCCTGTGTAACCTCTGCATTTCAGTAGGTCTGAGCTCATATTCCCTGGTCATAACTGGGAACAATTCAGGCTGCCCTCATTTCAGGACCAGTCTTCTTGGAGTGGCAGACTATGTTGACCCAGCCTCCCTTCAGAGATTGGGGCAATCCCAACCATTGTTCTTCCACACTGAAGGAAAGGTCCTATAGAGGCCCACAAGGATGCCTACTATGCTGTTCCTGATGGAGATGACCAGTGATGATGGAGAGAGGGGTCTCTTAGAGGTCTAAGTCCATCATGTCTAATGGGAATTCCAGTGTTACCTGACTAGGGCCCCGGATGATGGAGAGGCCTAGTAATGACCAAAAGGGCCATCCTTAAAGTGTGAAGGTCTCTTGCCTTCATCCAGCTTTTGTAGTCCTTACTTTATCTAACAGGGTTAGTTCTGTAGTTGAGGGAAATTAAATAAGAAATAGGTGAGGAGGGTATCTAGGTCTAAGTGGAAACTATTTGATTAAGTACTTTATGGTCTCATTTTTAGGTCTATGTGCTTGCTGCAGTTATTGAGTCACTGCAAACTATTGTGCATGTTTACTTTAAGGTATATATTTCCCCCCAACTTATGAATACATGCACACATGCGTTCTATCTCATGGGCCCTATTCTATATGTAGATTCTATGGCTTGGTTAGGAAGTGGAATTAAGTCCTATGAGCGAATAAAGGTATCACTAAGAGTTATAGAGCTGAAAGGTTGGCATTTTAGGCCTGCTGTCCCTGGACACAATCTGAAGTGAAATGTGTTGCAGTGGCACTGGTTATGTTGATTTAGTGAGGTCAGTAGATGCACTACAAAATGGTCTGGATCAAGAGAAATATAAAGAAAAACAAGCCATGCTCCAGAGTCTGGGAGAAATATGGATTTTATAAAGAATGGGGAAGGTTCCTGCTGTCTTAGGGTTTAAGAAGGCAATAGATATTGTTATAACCAAGTTATTTGAGAATTTGGCTAACTTTGAAAATCCTATAGTTAGGATTTGCTGGTTCATACAAGACTTCACCATGATTTATGTCATTTAATGCTATTTACAAATAGTTGTATCATATACTGGCAAGATCATTTGCTTCTGGTCTCCCCAGTCTAAGATTATAGGTGATTTAATGTTTCAAAGATAATTTCATTATTAGGAATGTACTAATGATTTAAGCCCACTGTTAAAATTCAATCAGGTTACAAATGTGAAACCTTAAAGTGCCTAGATTGAAGGAATGTATACTCAGAACTGGGATCTAAGAATCAAAATAGTTGAGACATCCAATCTATTTATCCCCTCTCATATTGATTAAATAGTGATTTATAAAACAATATGTTAATAGGAGTGTATATTAACACTATTCTCACCACCAAAGGTCTGTGTCTTACCACATCCCCTAGAGTGAAGCTGATAATCTGCCTTCCCATATCATGAGCTTTTTTTTTACTTTGGTGCAATACTCCAAACTCAGTCAAATTATGCTTTGCATTTCCTTTTCTGTTCTTCTTATATGTCCCTAAACCTCTCCCCCCACACACACACATAAAGACACTCTATAGTCTGCCTTTGTCAGAGCCTGTTAGTTTGAAATAATGATAAAATTTGGGAGTCAGGTTGTAGTGCAACAGGTTAAGCACACGTGGCACAAAGCGCAATGACCAGAGTAAGGATCCAGATATGAGCCCTGTCTCCCCACTTGTAGGGGAGTCGCTTCACAAGCGGTGAAGCAGGTCTGTAGGTGTCTATCTTTCTCTCCCCCTCTTTCTTCACCTTGTCTCTCCATTTCTGTCTGTCCTATCCAACAACGATGACAACAACAGCAACAATAACTACAACAGCAATAAAAAACGATAAGGGCAACAAAAGGGAAAATAAACTAACTAATTAATTAAAAAACATTAAAAAAGAAATAATTTAGGTTCTACAGTGGAAATGTGAGGTTCCTGCTGTCCTAGGGTTTGAGAAGACAATGGATAGTAACTGTTATCATCACATTATTTGGTAATTGGGATTGCTTTCAAAAGTCCCTTTGTTAGACATACAGTCAATTTTTCCCTTTCTCACTATTAATAAATAAATATATAAATCACTAATATATATATATATATTATATAAATATAATAAGATAATATAAATAAATAAAAAATAAAATATAAATAAAATAAGATTATATATATATTGATATATATATAATATATATCACTAATATATAAATCACTATTAATTAAATAGTGATTTATATTACTACAATTTAATAGGTGTGTACATAAACACCATTCCCATCACCAAAAGATTGTGTCCCATCACACCCATCCACCCCCCGCCAGCCTGGAGCTCAGCTTACCGAGAGACTCACCCTTCTAGGGAAAGAGAGAGGAAGAATGGGAGTATGGATCGACCAGTCAAAGCCCATGTTCAGCGGGAAAGCAATTACAGAAGCCAAACCTCCCACTTTCTGCAACCCACAATGACCCTGGGTCCACGCTCCCAGAGGGATAGAGAATGGGAAAGTTTGGGGAGGGGATGGGATATGGAGATTATGTGGCAGGAATTGTGTGGAATTGTACCCCCCCATCCTATGATTTTGTTAATGTCTCCTTTCTTAAATAAATAAATTAAGTTAAAAAAAGAAATAATGATAAAATCAACCAATGGGAAAGTCACACACTTTCCTTAGCATCAAAAGTTCTTTATCCTAACCCTTAAGGAATAACCAAAATCATCCTTGATATTCTTCTGCCAATTTCCTGATGCTCCTTCCTAAGCATAGGGCTGCCTTGCTTGGATCAAGGCAGAAGAAACTTTGAAATCATGCTACCGTACTTGTCTCCAATCTAGAATTAGAATTGATCTGTTACTTGCTATAAAGCTTCTATTATTGAAGATACAGGGTAAAACATACCTCCTTTGATGTACCTGGTGGTAGGACTGTGCACCACATGGAGGCACATACATAAGTACAATGCACTATGATCTACGTAGGATTCCCTTTGTTTCTGCTACTCTGCCTTTCTCTGAAGTATATCTCAGAGTGTATTGACTGGCGGGTGAAGAACTTGATGGTTGGAACAGTTTTATTCTAAAACTGGGAAGTTCCTTTGCCCAAGGTGCTGTATAAAGAAGGTGCCCTTCTTTCCCAAGTGTAGCAAATACACTTGCCTCCTCTGCCATGACTTTTAACAATTAACCCTGGTTTCCACTGAAAGATTGTGGCTTGAGTGGTATTCCTAAATCCACAGCACCATTTCCCAACACTAACATGCCATTCATGGTAGAAGTTAAGAAATATACAGAAAATTAAATAAGAAACAGTAACAGGGAGAACTAAGGGCTCAATAATTGAGGCTGACTCCAGTGAAATTTTGGATTCTAATATTGGTAAATATCTCTGTGCACCTGAGGTGATGTTGATATGCCAAGAGAATGACATGATAAAACTCAGGGTGAACAGTGGAAACAAACAGATATGTATTTGCATAATATAGCTGTTACATTTTTTTCTGTGATATCCTCTCCATTTCATCTAGCATTTTGTATGTAATGTGTAGGTGATGATTCAAAGAAATTTTAAATTTCTTTTTCATAAATAATGTCATTAAAATAAGGAAAATGCAAAGAAAAACATGTTTAGTTTGTAGCTTTTGTATCTTCTATATAGCTGTTGTATGCCATTCCTCTATATGAATTACTAAAGTACATTAATCCATGCAATGTGGAAAAAATACTTGAGTTTTTTCTTCTTTTTCTTTTCCATTTCCTTACTTCTTAAAAATAATGATGGTTCTGGGGGTCAGGCAGTAGCGTAGCGGGTTAAGCTCACATGGCACAAAGCGCAAGGACCAGTGTAAGGATCCCAGTTCGAGCCCTGGCTCCCCACCTGCAGGGGAGTCAATTCACAGGTGGTGAAGCAGGTCTGCAGGTGTCTTTCTCTTCCCCTCTCTGGTTTCCCCTCCTCTTTCCATTTCGCTCTGTCCTATCCAACAACAGTGACATCATCAACAATAATAACTACAACAACAATAAAAACAAGGGCAACAAAAGGGAAAATAAATAATAAAACATTTTTTAAAAGAATGAATGATAGTTCTAAAGATTCTAGGAAATGTCTTTTGGGTGGCATACACATATGTTTCTGTTGGGTAAATATGTAGAGCATAGAATTATTTTTAGAGTAAACAATCTATCTACCAAGCAAGTTCTGACCTACATTTTTTCTCATATAAAACCTTAGTGTGTTTCACATACATGGTAACACTTAGCATTATCACTGATTTTGATCTTTCTGGTGGGGTTATGCTAGGTTCTCACTGTGGGTTTAAATACCATTCCTTCAGATCTAGAGAAGTCAGATTCAAAATTAATGATGTTAATACCGTGCCCACATATATCCATTACTTCCAGAATGACAGAATCTTACCATAATTCTTCATGAATCTCATAGATACTTGCATCTAGTCATAGGAACCTCCTGAGCTGGACAGAATTGGGGTTTAATTCCCTCAGGGGAAAAATAAACATGTACAACGTTTCTAGAAAAGCTTTATTTTCTTGCTGTGTTGTTGAAGCAATGTAAAAGTCTCCTTCAAGGGGGAAAGGTGGTGATGCACCTGACTCATTCCACATGTTACCATGAGCAAGGATCCTGGTTCAAGTCCACACACCCCACCTGCAGGGGGACTCTTCAGGAAAGATGAAGCAGATCTGCAGCTCTCTTCTCTTTCTCTCTCTCTCTCTCTCTCTCTCTCTCTCTCTCTCTTTCCCTACCTCCCACAGCCATCTAAATTCCTTTTTCCCCTGTCAAATGAAACAGAAAGAATAAAGAGAGAGAGAGAGGAAATAAAGAAATAAAGGAAGAAAGAAGAGAAAAAAGAAATGGAAGGAAGGAAACGGTGGGGGAAATGGTTGCTGGTAATAGTAGATATGTTGTGCCATAACAGAGTCCCAGTGATAATCCTGGTGGCAATTGAAAATAGTCTTCTGAAATCAATAGCTTATCACATATAACTCACTACATCCATTATCCTCTGAGATGGTTGTGAGAATAAAATAACATATATATGAACAAATGTTTTAAAACCACATAGCTTTTGAAATTCTATCACCTTGTACAGCACTAATGTTCTTGTGTACATTTAAAGTTGGTGAACATTAATTTTGTGTGTTTTCTTACAGTCCAAATTATTACCTTTATTTGTTGATATATTCAAAGTTTTATCACACATATACTGTTGTAAAGAGGTTCTCATAATCTCTGAGCTCTACTCCATTTCCTGAACTCTTGATCGCACTGTCTCTAGACTTGGTCCTATCATGAACAGCGGAGTTTGACTCCCATCTTCAGAGCAACTTGAACATCCTTATTTCTGAGACTATAGACCAGAGGATTCAGGAGGGGTGTGAGGGTCGTGTAGTGAAGTGAGAATAGCTTATTCAGACTCAGTGCTATTTCTGAGGGGGGCGTTATATATACCAAAATCAAGGTGCCATAAAACGCACAACAATCAGATGGGAAGAGCAGGTGGAGAAGGTGTGGTGCCTCCCTGCTGAAGAAGAAATTCTCAAGATGGCAGACAAAATGCAAACATATGATAACAAGGTCCAAAAGAAAGGAGACAGGGATAGGAATGACAAGACAAAAGCCACCTTCTCCACTACAGTGGTGTCTGTGCAGGAGAGCTTGACCACGGGGTAGAAGTCACAGAAGAAATGGTTGATAAGGTGGGGGCCACAGAAGGTTAAGGTGGCAAACAAAATCAGCAAGGCTCCCAGAAACAGACTCCCAGCCACCCAAGATCCCACAGTTAGCTTGGTACAAATTCTATTGTCCATTAGGACTGAGTATCTCAGTGGCTAACAGATGGCCACATAGCGGTCATAGGACATGAAAGCCAGAAGGAAACACTCCACAGTGAGTAGGACACCAACCACATACAACTGGACTATGCAGGCAGTAAAGGAGATGGTGACTCTACCACTTAGAACTTCCTGCAGCAACTGGGGGATGATGCAACTTGTGTAGCAAAAATCCACACAGGATAGGTGGCACAGGAGGAAGTACATGGGGGTCTGAAGCCGGTGACTAGTCTGCACAGCTAGGATCAGTAGCAGATTACTCAACAGTGTGACAATGTAGAGGCTGAGGAATAATGAGAAAAGTACAATGCCAACCTCCTCCAGGTCCCCAAATCCCAGCAAAATGACATAAGCGATAGTAGAGATGTTTCTGCTCTATTTGGCTTCCTTCTGTGAACAACAGATAATAATAGATACAGAAGTAGAGTGAGGTTATTCCAAAAGAATTATTTCCCAGTGGTGGGGGTGGTGGGGAGGAAGGGTTGTTATTACAGAGCCACCAGGGATACAGCACTGCCCAGCAAGCTCAATAATGCTATTATTCTACAAAGTGCCATTCAGGAGGGTAGTGTTAGTACCACATTATGAGATTGCATGTCCCCAATATCTAGAATCCAAGTTAGTTTGAAGGAAACACTGAGTTGATGAAGGAATATTTTGCAATCTGACTTTTATTAATCTTGATGATTCACACACTTTTGGGTATTTAACTTGTACTCTACTTCAACTTGAATGGGGGGGTACCCAAAACTTTCTCTTTCATAGGTCTCCTTAAAATGGCCAACACAAGCAGTGTGAGACTAAGATTCATTCATATCATTCATTATAGATCTTGTCCTGGGGATAATTACAGAGTGAGTTACATGGTTTCTCTCACATTCATCTCATCTCTGCTATTTTCTCCCACAACTCCTCAGAATGCCGCTTGTCTTAACAGGTTCCATCTTGAGGGGCAACCAAAGAAAGAATCTGGCCCAAATGAGAGGCAATCTCCAAAAGTACATCTGGAAATAGTTCAAGATGGCTCCCCAAGCCCAGGACTTTGGCTACCTAAGGTGTTTATATTTACTGTAAACCAGTATTAAATCATTAATTACTTGGGGAAAAAACCTCAGGCTTATACAGATTTCCAAATATAGCACTTTTAAAAATCTCTGGGAATGCATTTTATTTGTGTGGCTGAGTCCTTTGAGACTTGGCTGGCGGTGTCTTGTCTTTGATCATTGTAGTAGCCAGCCACCTAATACATTGTCTCTTTTTCATGCTCATTCTAACCACCCTTCAGTTTCTCTCTTTTAATTAGATTGGGAAATTCCACAAACCTAACTTCCATATGTATTTAGAATTGATACTGTATAATTATCAAATTTAAATTTTTAATGAGTTGTACATTGAAGATGCCAAAATATTCTAAAGGGGCAGGTGTGAAATAGAATGTCTGAAGAATACATAGTATGTGTTCTCAGGATAAATAATGTGATGTCACTACAAAACCTTCCACAAATGCATTGGAATATTGATGAGATGATATTCTTATTCAAGCAGTTTACTTTGGAACTTATTATTCTCCAAATTATAAAGGAAAACTAGTAATGACTAAAACAATTATTTTAAAAAATAATTAGAAATATATTATTATATTATGGGGGGTCAGGTGGTGGCATACCTGGTTGAGCACACAGGTTACAATGTGCAAGATTCTGGGTTCAAGCCCCCAGTCCCCACCTTTGAGGGAAAAACTTTCCGAGTGGTGAAGCAGGGCTGCAGGTGTCTCTTTATTTCTCTCTCACTCTCTATCTCCTCCTTTCTCTTGACTTATGACTGTTTATATCCAATAAATAAAGATAATTTTAATAAATAAATATGGTAGATACTAAAAATTTTTAATAGTAAAAAAATTCAAGCAATATACCATTTATCAGATATACTACTTATCTAGTATTTGGCATACAAAAAGATTCTGATAAGATATACCTATAATTAGTGAAGAAAGGAAAGATTTTTCAAGAAGTTTCTTCATCACTATTCTAGTACAAATGAAGATAAATATAGGTAGAGGAAAAAATTAAGATTTTAAATAGCAGCATAATGACATGTCAAAAGTATAGACGAATGTTATGACAACTGTAAGATAATTTAAACCTAAGTAGGATATCCATTAAGGAAATAACATATTAAATCAGAAAGTATATTTCTATTTTTCAGGATTATCAAGATATAATAGCTATGTATTGTTATGTATTTTTAAATATTCAAAGTAGCACTCTGATACATACTTATATTATAATATGATCACCGTCATAGTATTCGGTAGCACCTCTACCCATGTTATACAATTGCCACTGAAAGTCACCCTATTATTATTCAATAATCTGTTTATCCAGTACTCAGTCCTTTCATATGTATGTTCTAGCAGTCTTCTTTTTCTCTGTGTAATAAAATAAATAATTTAAAAAAAAATAATCAAGTGGAATTTTTAACCAAAGTATTTGATCTCATCTTTCCCTAGATGTGGTGTGTGTGTGTGTGTGTGTGTGTGTGTGTGTGTGGTGTGTTTCATTTGGTCTACGCCTTAAGTACTTTATCTAGAGATAAAGACAGCAGTCCATATCATAATTGAATGGTGAATTTCCAGTGAGGCACTCATAAATGATTAAACACTTTAATCTTGTTTATCTGCTTTTTACTAGTCTAATTTCCATTTCATTTTGTATTGAGGGGATTGTTGAGTTCTCAAAATTTTATTTGCTTGATACGGAATTTATGAAGCCTGTATTAAAAGAAAACTTCTTGCAAGTTTAATCTTCCACTCAACTTCTACCCACCCTCTGAACAAAAAAAAAAAGATCACCTGAAATCCATATTGGCTGATTTGTGTTTGGACAGCCATTACTGGTTCATGACATTGTGCTGAGCTAGAAATTTCCTGATTTATGCTTCTCTTAGAGTATATACTTGCTATTTATCAACAGTAAAGTAAGTGATACTATTAATCTTTTTCTGTTTAAGTTTTATAGTTACGATCTTTAACCCCCTAACTCTCAGGATGCATAGAAAATTATAAATATATTCTAACTGGGGAATTCCACAGAGTTTTAATTTACCAAGAGAATTCATGGTGAGAAAGGTCAGAGTTGTTTACCATGTATATATTTTTAAAGGAAAATAAGTAAATCTACCAACAAGACAATAGTTTTATCTTTAAAATAATTATTATTGACTACTTCCTAGACTGTATACTTGACAATTATCTTCCTCCCTTTCTTTTCTATATCTTCTTTTATCTTTCCCTCATAGTATTATTTTAACTCCTGTTACTTCCCTACATTCTTTTTTTAATTTCTCAACATATCTGATCTTATTTGGGCACGCAGTAAACCTGTAAGAGATAAAAGATTAACAACAACAAATTTTATTTTGAGAGGGAGAAAATATTTCTCAAGAACATTTTAAATTGTTGCATCAATTAACTGTAACTGTTTTTTTTATTCAAGGACCCAATAGACAAATAAAAAAGATATTGATTAAAATATGTGATCTAAAGAAATCTCCAAGAAGAGTCTTAGAAAAAAAAACTGTCTGCAGTAAAAACCAAATCTTAACCAATAAATAAATAATAAACCAAACAAATGAAAAAAAATTCTCTTATAAGCTACCAGAGAAAGCACATACAGGTTGAACATGCTGGTAAAAGTCAACACAGACACATATTCAGAATATAAACAAAACTTCATAATCTGCAAGGAAGGTACATCAGATAGGAGTCAAAGTACTGTATCAGAACATCTCATTCCATTACAGCAACCTTGTGTTTCATTGAAAAGGAGAGAAAAGAGAGCAAAAGAAAAAGAGAACTTATGCATAGAACCATCCAGTAAATTTATGAAGAATGTTATATTTCATGACAGTACTGTTTCTCCAGAAAAAAAAAAGTACAAAACCAAGGAAAATAAAACTACATAAAAGAACTCACATCCTTCTACAAGAATAAACTTCTATGACAAATTAATATAAATTAGAATAGAGTTTGTATTTTTTTCCTTAAAGTGATAGGAATCTTCCAGATTCTGGGCCAAAACATTTATTATTATTATTATTATTATTATCTTTATTTATTTATTGGATAGAGACAGCCAGAAATAGAGAGGAAAGGGTAGATAGAGAGGGAGATATACAGAGGGACAACTAAAGCCCCACTTCACCACTTGTGAAGCTTTCTCTCTGAAGGTGGGAATCAGGGCTTGAAACTTGGTCCCTGCACATTGTAAGGTGTGTGCTTAACTAAGAGTGCTACCACCCATCCCCCCTGGACCAAAAGTTTTCAAAAGAGATATTTTTAATTTAAAGCTCTTAATCTATCACAGGTCAAATATAAAGGTGTACAATATTTTTTATTTATGAAAACTCATGAAGTTTGTGTGTTCTTTTCTTTTTTTTTTATTGGGAGGGATTAATGGTTTACAGTCAACAGAAAAATGCAGTAACAAAAAAAAATACAGTAGTTTGTACATGTGTTACATTTCTCAGTTTTCCACATAACAATTCAGCCTCCACTGGATCCTCTGACATCATGTTCCAGGAACTGAACCTTCCTCCACCCCTAGATTCCTTCACTTTGGTGCAATACACCAAACCCAGTCCAAGTTCTACTTTGTGTATTTTTGGTTTTTAACTTCTTTTTCTCATTTATTATTGGTGATTTAATAATGGTTGACAAGACTGTGAGACAAGAGGGGATCAACTCATAGAATTCCCAACACCAGCATGTAATATCACATTCCCAGATTTGGAAGCCTCCCTATTCTGTATCCCTCTGGGAATATGGACTAAAGATCTCTGAGGGGCATTGTTGTATGCTTCACATAGATTTTGGTCTCACCCCCCCCCCGCCTCTGGGAGATTGTGGTATGGCCCCTACTAGTTTCGCGGGTGCCCTTCTCCCTGCCCCCAGAATCCCTACAGAGTTCGGGGGTTCTGGCCGGGCCGCCGGAAGAGAAGGATGCAGGACAGATCTGTGTGGTGATTGGTTTGGGTTACTTTATGAATCACTGTTCGTGAATAAAGAAAGATAGCTTCTCAGCTCAGCTATGTGTCTCTGGTTTTCTCTGTCTACCCCCACGAAGCTAGCCCGGCCTGCTGGAGCTCTGAACTTTAACAACATATGGCTCCCAATGTGGGGCTGACCTGCACATCTTTCAGATAAGTGAAGACAATTTGGCTACCTATGCAGTATGGCCTTTTCTTCTGCTTTTGAAGAGATCTCCAAAGGCCTCTGCCCTTTTTTGATGAGACTGTTTCGCTGTTTCTGGAACATTTATCTCTTGACCACTCTGTGGTTTCTGCCCAATGCCAGCCTGCAGGAGCCCAACGCCAGCCCACAGGAGCCGGCTTTCTGCCGCATGGCACAGGGCATTGGGCGTGGGCTCCTCCCATGCTGCTTGGCTGCCGACAGCAGGCCTCCAGACATGACAGGCAAAGCTGCAGCCTCTCATGGCCGCCACCCCGGGGCACCTCGGCCCATGCCTTCTGCATGGCTGGCCCCCCCACCCTCCTGGTATGAAGTCTGGACAGATCCCAGACTACCTGGAGACCCCGGGCTCCCTGCCAAAACTAGGCCCCCTGGCAGAGATCCCAAACTTGTGTCTGAAGGCAGACGAGCTAGAATATGCAGAGATTCGTCCAGAGATTGCAACCTACAATTCCTAGAAGTGGAGCTGCACGAGAGGCTACCTCTAGATGGTGTTCCCCCCCAACAACTAAGACAGTATAGATCTAAATTCATGTTTAAAATGACATGTCTTCATAACAAAGGTTTCTCTCCTTGTGTATTATAGACCATGTTTACGTGTGTGTTTAAAGTTTGGTAAACATCAACTTTAAGGTTAGAAATGTAACTTTAAGGCTATATTCTTACCAGACAGGGTTAAATGAAAAAGGGTTTCAACATAGCTCTCATAAAGGTAAAATTAACTTAGATTTAAAGTCTGAGTTAAAAGTTAGTTAAAAATCAATATATTTTAACTAAGTGAGTCTAAAAAAAAAACCTGCACACACCTAGGGTGTGTCTCCATCTTGAATGGGTGTCACAAAAGGTTAAATAGACTTATTGATATGTAAAATTCTCAAATTCCTTCTCAATTAAAAAGTTAGATTGTGCTATTGTTATGCTAATGATTGTAATAGAGTTATCAATTGTGATAAACTTCTAACCTGCTACAAGTTTTGTTTCATAGTAAGTAAATTGCAGCTGCCAAGTTCTCTACAGAAAAGCAGAATTCCAGCAGCTGACCTAAATAAAACATTCCAGCCCCTGGCATTCTTCCGTGGACATCTGCTTTGGACTCACATTTCTATCGGACTCACTGGTACACCTCTTGGACACTTTGTAGCTTCCCTTTATGCTGCTGGGTTTCTCAAAGACTGACTGCAGCCAGCTGCCTTGGGACTCTAGGCCGTTCCTCACCCCCATGCTAGAAAATGCCCATCGAGGTAAGTAACGCCCCCCCCCCCAGAGGCAAAAAAAAGGTCCCCCTCAGGCCTTCTTTTGGCAGCAAACTGGTTCTTGTTACTTTCTTGCATGTTCCTCCATGTTTGTGCCAGTTTCTTTTAAAAAAAAAAAATGCCTGTACGATATAGGTTTCTGTTTACCCCACACCCCTGATACTATGGTCATTTAGTTAAAAAGAAAAGGGGGAATTGTTGTATGCTTCACATTGGTTTTGGCCTCCCCCCCCCCCCCCCGCCTCTGGGAGATTGTGGTATGGTACCTGCTAGTTTTGTGGGCGCACTTCTCCCTGCCCCTGGAACCCCTACAGAGTTCGGGAGTTCTGGCCGCAGCCGCAGGAAGAGAAGGATGCAGGACAGATCTGTGTGGTGATTGGTTTGGGTTAGTTTATGAATCATTGTTCGTGAATAAAGAAAGATAGCTTCTCAGCTCAGCCGTGTGTCTCTGGTCATCTCTGTCTATCCCCGTGAAGCTAGCCCAGCCTGCTGGAGCTCTGAACTTTAACAACGGGGCATAGAAAGTCAGAGGTCTGGCTTCTGAAATTGCTTCCCCACTGGACATTGACATTGGCAGGTCCATCCATATGCCTAGCCTGTCTCTACCTTTCCTTAGTGAGGTAGGGCTCTGGGGAGATGGGTTTCCAGGCTTTGTCTAATTTTCTAATATTTACAACCATTATGTTTAGTGGGAAAGTTCTACATTGGCTGTTGTATACAAATTCCTACCTAAATTAATACAATAAGACTGACTATAGTAGAGGAATTTCATTAGACCAATTTTATGCTGCTTCAGACAGATTCTTATCAAGCTTACAAACAAGCAGACTAAAAGGGATGGAATGACCAAAGATTCCTAACAAAGCCTCAAATCCTAGATGTAGAGCACTGCCCATGAGATAGGGCTTATGTACACATGTATCCATAAGTTAGGGGGAAATATACACCTTAAAATTGAGTTAATAAATTCAGCAAGCAAGTAGGAAGACCTAAAAAAGACACTACAAAGCACCTAATCAAATAGATTCTACTTAGACCTAGATACCCTCCTCACCCACTTCCTATTTCACTTCCCTCACTCACTCCATAGCTAACCTTGTCAGACAAAGTAAACAATATGAACACTGAATAAGAGCAAGATACTGGTATAATTTGATGATGACTCTTTAGTCATTATCAGGCCACCCCATCACCTGGGGCTGTATTCAGGGAATCCTGGGATTCCCGCACAGACATGATGGGCCTAGACTTCTAAGAAATACCTCTTTCCACCATCACTAGTCATCTACATCACGAACAACATAATGGACCCCTTTGTGGACCCCTATAGTACCTTGCCCTCAATGTGGATCAACAATGGTAGGGAATGTCCCTTTCTCCAATGGAGAAAAAATTCTACCACCCAAGGAAGATGGGTCCTGAAACCAGTGTAGCCTGGAAAGTTCCTAGCCATGAACACAGAAAGCGAGCTCATACCTACAGGGATGCAGAGGTTACACTGGCTCCTGTGCTGAATATGGTCCCCAGATCCCATTGATGGGGTTTACAGTTAACAATATTTATATACTTTTTTCCCCATATTTGAGAGCTACTCTTTCCCCTGATCCAGCCTTCTAGTCCTTTTTTCAACTATGACACCACCTCCCCAGACAATGCCATGGGTCCACCTGCACGTTAGCTGTCAGACTCAGACAAAATCTAATAAAGTCATGGGCCCCTTGGAATATACCGAAAATTGACTTATTAGTTTTTTTCCAAAATGGACACCCCAAATCTTCATGTGTAATATTCTTGCCTTTGGGTTCATGATTAGTCAACAATTTGCTCTGCTTTATATCTTAACTCCTTTTCAGCCACCAGGTTCCAGATGCTATCATGAGGCCAACCTGACTTCCCTGGGCAGATGACCTCACCAATACGTCCTGTGGAATCCCACCTTCCCAGAGCCCTGCCCCAGTAGGGAATGAGAGAGACAGGCTGAGAGCGTGGATGGACCTGCCAAAGCCTGTGTTAAGCAGAAAATAAATTACAGAAGACAGACCTTCCACATTCTGCACCCCATAATATTCTGGGTCCACACTCCCAGAAGGATGAAGTATAGGAAAGCTATGGGACACAGAGTTCTGGTAGTGGGAATCGTGTGGAGCTTTACCCCTCTAATCCTATATTCTTGTCAATATTTTCATTTTACAAATATTTTTAAAAGATATCCATGCACTAGAAACTGAATTAAAGCAGCAGTGTTAGACTTTTGTCAAATAAAAAACAGGTCATAAGATAAAAAAAATTCACAAGACAAAAATACAGACTCATATAATTCTAAAGAGTAATATTTATCAAAACCCTATTGTTGTCAGGTGGTGGTGCACTTAGTTGAGCTCATCCATTACAATATACAAGGACCCAGAATCGAGCCCCCAGTCCCTGCCTGCAGAAGGAAAACTGCAAGTGGTGAAGCAGGGGTGCAGGTGTCTCTGTCTCTCTCCTTCTCTATCTCCTCTCTGCCTTTCTATTTCTGGCTGTCTCTATTCAACAAATAAATAAAGATAACAGAGAAACAATCTATAACAATAGTTAAGTATGAAGGAGTCAGGCTGTAGCACAGCAGGTTAAGCTCAGGTGGCTCGAAGTGCAAGGACCTGCCTAAGGATCCAATTCCAACCCCTGTCTCCCCACCTGCAGGGGAGTTGATTCACAGGGGGTGAAGCAGGTCTGCAGGTGTCTATGTTCCCCCCCCCCCGTTTTCCCTTCTTCTCTCCATTTCTCTCTGTCCTATCTAACAATGATGACATCAATAACAACAACAATAACTACAACAACAATAAAAAGTAAAGACAACAATAGGGAAAATAAATAAATAAATAAATATAAAAACAATAGTAAGTATGCATTTAGCATGAGAGTAGCTAAATGAGTAAATACACAATGCTAAATAACCTGAAAGGATAAATTATAGAAATATGTTAATTTTCAGGCACTAAATATCCTTTTCAATAATGAATCAAACTCCCAGACATAAAATCAGAAAGGAAAAAAATGTTTTTTAAGTATGCGATGGATACATTAAACCGAACAGAAATATCTAGAGAATTCTATGTAATAGAAGTATAACACCCAATTGTTACATCAGTAACATATATCATTTGTCAAACCATAAAATAATTTTAACAGATATAAGATTAAAATTATTCCCAGAATTATTTCAAACCACAATGGCATAAAACAAGAAAATAATGAGTTGAAATTACTCATATAGGTGAAAATTAAAACAGCACATTCTGTGGGGCTGGGTAGCACACCTGGTAGAGCGCATGTGTTACAGTGTGCAAGGACCTGAGTTCTATCCCCAGTCCCCACCAGGCTTGGGGAAAGCTTTGCAAGTGGTGAAACAGCACTGCAGGTGTCTGTGTCTCTCTTCCTATCCTCTCCTTCCCTCTCAGTTTCTGGCTGTCTCAATCCAATAAATAAAGATTAAAAAATTTAAAAGAAAATAGCACACTCTAGAATATTCAGTAATTTTAATAATTGGATAGAAGGAAAAAAACTTATAATCTTGCTATGTTCATACAGAATAATTTTTAGGTAACCCTTATTTAATTTATTTATTTATTTTTGTATTACAGAATCATATGTCAATGGAGGTTTGAATCTACACCATTGCCACCACCAGAGTTCTGATTCTTCAGTCTCCCCAGTGTAATCCACCACAGTTCCCCTAAGGTTGCAGACATGGCCATCCATCATCTCTACAACTATCTGTCCACATTTATACATAGTTGACCCCTTTTATCGGATTCAATCCTCTCTTCCCCTCCAAGTCACTTATAACAACATAACTACCTCCATATGTTCCTCTCCTTTTCCTTCTCTCTCTCTGGGTGTGATGGAGCTGGAGTTCAGAGTCCTCTTATCTTCATCAGAATATTTTGTAATAGCCAGAGCATCCCAGGTATCCAACAATAGATGAGTAGCTGAAAAAGTTGGGGTATATATACAAAGTGGAATACAACTCAGCTATTAAAAAACAATTAATTCACCTTCTTCACCTTATCTTAGATAGAGCTTGAAAGAATCATGTTAAGTGAGATAAGCCAGAAAATGAAAGATGAATATGGAATTATCTTACTTATATGAGCAGAAAGGGAAAAACAAAGCAGAACTTAGACTGGGTTTGGTGTGTTGCACCAAAGTAAAGGGCTCTGGGGTGGGGAGTTTGCAGGTCCCGGTGCACAATGATGGAGGTGAACCAAGCAGGAGTGTTAGAATGGTCTGGCAAATAAATAAATAAGAAATTTAACACATATAGCAATAAATATAATTACTGTTGAATGTAAAGCACTAATCCCTTCAATAAAAAATAAAGAAAAATATCTTGAAGTAAGTGAAAATGAAAATATAGTACAACAAAATTTAGAGGATGTAACAAAAACAATTCAATGGTAGAAATTTAAGGTGATAAGTGAATAAATTTTTAAAACTCCAACAATTTACATAAAAATTTACATCTCAAGCCATTAGAAAAGGTGATCAAACTATGGCTCAATTTATTAGATGGACGAGAGTAGCAAAGATCAGAAATGAAATAAGTTTTAAATAAGTAACAGAATGAAAGTAGAAAAAAATGAAGAAACTAAGCTGCTTTTCACATATATATAGAGTTCAAATATGTGTGTATATATATATATATATATATATATATATATATATATATATAGAGAGAGAGAGAGAGAGAGAGAGAGAGAGAGAGAGAGGAAGATAGAGAAAGAAATGGAAAGAGAAGGAGGGTGAGGAGGAGGAGATACATCAAAGAGAAAAACACCTGCAGCACTGCTCTGTTGCCTGTAATGCTTCCCTCACCCTCAGGACCTCATGCATGATAAAATGTGTTCTACAATATGAGCCACCACTGAATCCCCCAAACTAAGATTTTGTAAAAAAAAAAAAAAAAAAAAAAAAAAGTTTTATTTATTTATTATTGATTAGAGATATAGAGAACTTGAGAGGGAAGGGGAAGGAGAGAGAGAAAGAGACAGAGAACACCTGCAGCCCTGCTTCACCCCTTGCGAAGCTTTCCCCCTGCAGGTGGAAACCAGGGGCTTGAACCTGGGTCCTTGTTACTGTAATGTGTGTGATCAACCAGGTGCACCATCACCTGGCCCCCAAACTAAGAATTTTTAGTAAATGAAATTGTCATTTACATTCTATGTAGAAGTACATTTACATTCTATGTAGAAGTAGCACAAAAAATAGAAAATATTCTAATGAATTTTAAAAAATGAAGAGGAGACATTATAACGGATACAAATACAATGATAAGAAGAGCCTACTATAAACTAACACAGGATGGGAGAATTAGGTCACCAGTAGAGGAAAGGAGGCTGGGGAAACAGCCCATTTGGATAATGACTAGGTCTAAGCCCTTTCTTCAAAATGTTGAAGGAACCTTCAGTAATGTTTCCCAACCCCCACCCCCTTTCTCTCTGGTTCCTTGCATATGCAGCTTCCTGGGCCAGTGGAGGGTGGGCGTGGGTGGGAGGGATGGGTCACAGTATTTTGGTGGTGGGAATGGTGTGCATGTACACTCCTAGTAAAATGTAGTCATATAAATCACTAGTTAATTAATATGAGAGGGGGAAAATTAATTGTATGTCTCAAAGTTTTTTAAAATACAGACTGAATATTTTTAATATATAGGCTGTGTAACTGATATATAGACTCTCTCAAAAGCCTAGACCAAGTAGATCAGAAGCAACCAATAGCACAGTGATATACAAGACACTGGGTACTGTACAGCAAACCCTAACAAAAGGACTTTTCAAAGTTAACCCAATTACCAATTAATGTGATGATAACATTAACTATCGATTGTCTTTTTGAACCCTAAGACAGCAGGAACCTCACATCTCCACTATAGAGCCCCTACTTCCCCCAGTCCTGGAACCCTTGAATAGGGCCCACTTTCCCGTATGCCTCTCCCAATCCATATCAAATAATATTGCATCTGCAGATCACAACCTAACCAAAACAATGATTGCCACCTTAACATGCTTCACCTCAGACTGTGTCCAGAGACTTCACGTGTGGAATGACAACCCTTCAGCTTCATTACTCGGGTGAGACCTTTCCTTTCATAGTATACTCTAATTCCATCGCAGGTGGTTCACTTTCTAACAAAGTCCCAAAACCTAGATATACACCAGTTTCTGTGAAAGAGAGCATATGTTCACACCTATCCATAAACTACTGCAAAATATATACCTGAAAGCAGAAGTACACTAGAGTTTGCAGCGAGTATCCCCCTAACACTTCCTCTCCACTATTCCAAGTTTTGGGTCCATGATTGCTCAACAATTTGTTTGGCTTTGTATGTTAACTCCCTTTTCAGTCACCAGGTCCCAGATGTCATCAGGATGCCAGCCAGGCTTCCCTGGACTGAAGACCCCACCAATGTGTCCTGGAGCTCAGCTTCCCCAGAGACACACCCTAATAGGGAAAGAGAGAGACAGAGAGTATGGACCGACCAGTCAATGCCCATGTTCAGCGGGGAAGCAATTACAGAAGCCAAACCTTCCACCTTCTGCAACCCACAATGACCCTGGGCCTGGGTCCATGCTCCCAGAGGGATAGAGAGTGGGAAAGCTATCAGGGGAAGGGGTGGGATATAGAGATTGGGTGGTGGGAATTGTGTGGAGTTGTACCCCTCCTACCCTATGGTTTTGTTAGTTAATCCTTTCTTAAATAAAGGGGAAAAAAAAAAGAAAAAGTCATCCAGGAGCAGTAAAGTGTGAAAGATGACAAAAGAACATAGAACACAAGGCATGTAAGTCTGTGACCTAAAATTCAATATACAGCATTGCATTTTCCATAAATGAGTGCTATTAATATTATATCATTAATATCTCCCTCCCTCACCCCTCCCTCAACATTTTCTCTTTGAATTTTATAAAATTAAGGATGTGCATGAAACCTTCTCTCTGACTCTACTGTTTTACCTCTTTCTATATGTTATAATTGGGAACTGCTTGTAAAAAAATAATTATAAGAGAAAGGCTGGGAGTACGTATTAACCTTTCAATGCCCATGTTCAGTGGGGAAGCAATTATAGAAGCCAGACAGACCTTCAACCTTCTGCATCCCACAATGATCTTGGGTCCATACTCCCAGAGGGTTAAAGAATAGGGAATCTATCAGTGGAAGGGATGGTATACAGAGCTCTGGTGGTGGGAAGTGTGTGAAGCTGTACCCCTCTTATCCTATGGTTCTGTCAATGTTTCTTTTTTATAAATAAAAATAAATTTAAAAATTAAGATAATTAAATTAATAATAATTATTATTATAGGTTGTAAAGATAGCATAGTGCTTTGTAGAGAAAGACCTTAATTACTGGGCACCAAAGATTCCAGGTTCAAACTCCAGTCTCCCCAGAAGTCAGAGTTGCGCAGAGCTCTAGTCAGAAAAAAGAAATAATAGTTATAGGTCAACAAACTGTTCTTTCTCTCTCCTCCT
The DNA here is from genome assembly GCF_950295315.1 of Erinaceus europaeus. Taxonomy (NCBI): domain Eukaryota; kingdom Metazoa; phylum Chordata; class Mammalia; order Eulipotyphla; family Erinaceidae; genus Erinaceus; species Erinaceus europaeus. Next base: position 17,900,534 of record NC_080170.1, read on the forward strand.
ATCTTTCTAATAAGTTTTTTTTAAAAAAAGAACAAAACATAAGCACATTAAATGCAACAGCCATTAAAATGACCATATACCATGACTAAATTGTATTTATCCCTGTATAAAGCAATTCAAATATAAAAGAAAATAATGTCCAGACAAATGACTGAGTTGTAAACTTAAGACTTGCATCTCTGATATTTCCAGAAGAGTTGCCAGTGACACATTGTCTTATGGTGATTTAGTTTCTCTCTCTCCCTCTCTCTCTCTCCTCTCTCTCTCTCTTTCTCATGTTCACATATGATTTGAATAATAAAGCTAATATTTAAAAATAGGCAAGTTGGACTGCAAGATTTTAGGAAAAGTGTCAGGCATGTCACCCAGTTTGAGCCCCATCACCACATGGGAAATGCTATGGTAATATAGGAAGCTATCATTCTGTTGTGTTTTCCTTTCCTTTTACTGTCTCTGTTTCTACAAGATTGCAAAAACTGTGTATATTGTGAACTGAATTAGATCTATAAATTAAAGATACAGAAATATAAGCATTCTCCATGAAAGGATGAGGAGAGCAGAAATTGGACCACAGAAAGGAGAGAGAAGCAGAGAAAACAATTAAAAGCTAAAACTGAAGAAAGGATGGTACAGTAATATGAGCAAGACTTCTCAGCATGAGAGATGAGTCAGATAAGGGAATGAAGTAATAGGAAAACACAGAGAGAGATGGTTTATGTCTGATATAAGAACATATACGTAGCATAAATACAAGGGTGGGTAGAGAGGGCAATAATCATGAAACTTAATATTCCCAGGTTATAGCCCCACTAATAGTGCAATTATTAATTGTCATTTGCTGGTACTGGAAAATTTCTATTTGATGAAAATATATTCTAAATATCCAGTGGATGGAAATAGACTGAACATCATTCATTTTGTGAATCCCCCCGCAAAAAAAATGCACTTCACAGTAGAGAATTTTTTATTTTATTTACAGTCTTTCTGAAATGATGCTCTATTACACACTACGCTTCTGAGAACCCCCTTCACCTCCTTGTCCCTCAGGCTGTAGATGATGGGGTTCAGCATTGGGGTAATAACTCCATACAGCATGGTGATGAGTCTGTCTCTGGCTTTGAAGTGTTGGCTGGAGGAAGGACAGATATAGGTAAATATTGTGCCATAGAACAAACAGACTACAAGAATGTGGGAGGCACAACATAAGTGTAGAAGGCTTTGCTCTTGCCTTCCACAGACTGGATCTTCAAGATGGTAGAGAAGATATAGATATAAGAGACAAAGGTAACCAGGTAAGCACCATTCCCTAGGACTCCTCCTGTCACTAGAACCAGCATCTCCACTACATAGGTAGATGAGCATGACAGGATACTAGAGGTGAAATTTCACAATAGTATTGATTAACTTGATTGGACTTACAGAATGTCAGATTGAAAGTAGCCACCCTGTGGATGAGGGAGTTGAGAAATCCTGTTGCCCAGTTCCCCACTGGCAAGTGGATATAGCAAATCCTGGTCATGATGAGGTTATAACAAAGGGGAAAACAGATGGCCACATGCCTGTCATATATCATGACAGCAAGAAGGAAAAATTCAGTTCCTGCCAGTGACATAAGGAAATAGATTTGCAAGGCACAGACAACAAAGGAAATGCTGTTTTTCTTCATCAAGAGGTTTTCCGGCATTTTTGGCACAGTAGTTGAGGGACAGAATATGCCAAGGAGAGACATATTTGCCAAAAAGAAATACATGGGTGTCTGTAGCTTCTTCTCAAGAGAATTGTCCTATTTCCCAGCAAGGTGACCTGATAGATGAAGACAAAGGCCATGAAGAGAGGGTAGCACGACTCAGGGAGGTCGGAGAGCCCGATGAGGATAAACTGAGTCACTAAGCCTAACCATGTCAGATAAAATAAGGACTACAGAAGCTGGTAAGTGCAAGAGATTGGCACATTTTTTAAATTTTATTTCTGTTTTTGTTTGCTTGTTTTGTTTTTTTGCTTCCAAGATTATTTCTGGGGCTCGGTGCCTGCACTAATGATCAACTGTTCCTGGACCCCTCCCCCCCATTTTGCTGCCCTTGTTGTTGTTGGGTAGGACAGAGAGAAATGGAGAAAGGAGGGGAAGACAGAGAGGGGGAAAGAAAAACACCTGCAGGCCTGCTTCACTGCCTGTGGGGGGAAGGGAACCCCCTGCAGGTGGGGGGGGAGCTGCGGGCTCCTACAGGGATCCTGATGCAGATCCATGTGCTTTCCACCATGTGCGCTTAACCTGCTGTGTCACTGCCCGGCTCCCAAGATTGGCACACTTTAATGATGGCCCTTCTGGTCATTACCAGGCAACCCCATCACCAGGGGCCTTAGTCAAGGAATCGTTGTATTCCCACAAAGATATGATGGGCCATTTAAGTTGCTTCCATTCTTTGGCTATTGTGGACAATGCAGCTATGAACATTGGGATGAATATGTCCCTTCAAATCAGTGTTTCACCGTCCTTTTGATAAATACCTCAGACTGGTATTGTTCAGTCATAATGTAATTCAATTTTATTTGCTTAAGGACTGTCTATACAGTCTTCCAAAGGGATTATTCCAGTTTGCATTCTCACTCTGTAGTAGAGTTCCTTTCTCCCCACAACCTCAACAATACCTATAATTTCCCAGTTCCACTATCATTTATTAAAAAATTCTAATTTTTCCATTTAAAGTTCTGGTTCCTCTGTTGTAAATTAACCCTCCATAAGTATAATGGATTATTTCTGGACTGACAATTCTATCCTATTGATCTGAGTGTCTACTTTTGCTTGACTACTATTCAGTTTTAATTATTATAACCGTCTATTATAGCTGCAAATCAGGAAGTATGATATCCCCATTCTTGTTATTTTTCTTACAATTGCTTTTGTGATTCTGGGACTTTTGTAGTTTCATATTAACTTCCAGATCATTTGTTCTATTCCTTTTAAAAAAGTTATTTTGGAATTATAATAAGGATTACTCTGAACGTATATGTTATACTGTCATTTTAATTACATTACTTTTCCCAATCCATTATTTTTCCTGTTATTTTTCCACACTTTATTTATTTTTTATTTCCTTTCATGGCAAATAAAAGTTTTTAAAGTATAAGACTTCTGCTTCCTTTAGGAAATTTATTCTTAGAGGCAGTTACACAGTGAACAAAGCCTTGGAATATTAAGCATTAAGTATAGAGTTCGATCATATGGTTCTCTCTCTTCCCTTTTCTTCCAGATAAATAAATAAATAAACAAAATTACTTTTGATACTATTTTAAATGGAACTGTTTTCATTTCTCCTTCTCTTTCTTCTCTGTCTCCTCTGCTATCTCCACTTCCTCTTCCTCCTAATTTGACAGCTTGCATAGAGGAAAGCCAATGATTTCTTTGTATTAATTTTGTAATCTTCCTCCTTACTATATTGTTTCGTGATTTCTAAGATTTTTATTCTGCATTCCTTTGGATATTATTTTCTATGTATACCATTATGTCATTTGCAAATAGTGATGGTTTTACTTCTCTGCCATCTTGAATTGAGTTCCCTACAGAGGAGGAGGATGGATTGATGGTGGGTGACATGCATTAACACCTATATTATGGAAATGTTCCCTATGACAACAAAAAGTCTTGTAAATCAGTACTTTCTTAATATAGTCATATTAAATTTTGGAAAATGGAAATACATTACAATCCCATGACAATACATCTAGATATGTAATCAACAGACATGAAATTACTATTTTGAAAGGCTAAATCACTCCTGTGTTGATAGCTGCACTGTTAATGATAGACAAAGTATAAATCAACCTAAATTTGCATTGAAAATGACTAGATACAGAAGATATATGAGATACAATCAATGGTATATTTCTATGCCATTAAAAGAGATAAAATTGTGACATTTGGGCAGGGGAAAATGGAAAGAGCTGAAGGTGATTGTGTGAAAGGAAACATGATAAATACAAAAAGAAGTGAAAACAACTACCAGATGGATTCACAGATGTGGAATATAAATAACTAGAACAAATAAACTTTCAATAATAATGATGATATGATAATAACAGTTGACTAACTTTAGTTTAAAAATGTATTTATTTATTTATTTTATACAAACAGAAACAGGAAGAAGGGATATAGAGGAAGAGGAAAGAGAGATATCTGAATCACTACTCCACAGATGAGGCTTCCTCCCACTCCCACAGGTGGGAGTCAGGGGCGTGACCCTTATTCATAGGAGAATGTGTACTCTACCTGGTGCAACTTGGTGAGATGCAAGTTTCCTTCCTTCAGCAGCCTTTTTGTTGATAAATTTCAGACCTGAGGTGGTGTTTCAACTGGCAGACTGTCGGACAGGTACCAGTCGTTCCCAAGTACTTCCAGTCCCAGGAATCTCTCTCCAAGTCCCTTTGTCCACAAGTCACATGTGTTTGCACTCACCTAATGCTTGGTTGGTTCCTGGAATGATCCCAGTCTTGTTGCATTCTCAAGTGATTCTCTTTGCTATTCATGTGCAAACTATTGTTTTGTACTGGGAACTGTATATAGTTAACCACCAATAAAGAAATTTTAAAAGAAGAAAATGATTCATTCTCTGAATTCACTATAAATAGGACATAAATCCAAAATTAGGTAACAGACAGTTGATCCAAATTAAATGGGCATTTTGATTATTACAGAGATATACAATTGGTCATTACTAACTTTTGGGAAATGTGATTGATCCCAAAACATGACATCACCACTTCTATATTCTAGCTCATGTGAGGATAAGCACAAATGGTGACCCTATCACTTGGTAAAGTAATGAAAATGACTACGTAATCAAGGACTTTTGAGAGGAAAGAACTTCAGGGTAGTCTTGAAGTTGAGATATACACGGAAAGGAAGGATGTAGAAAAGAGGAGGAGAGAATATTCCATCTCATATAAATAAGTGAAAATTAGGCATGAAGAGAGGGGAGATAGATTACATGTGGTTTCTTGAGTGTAGTCTATATTGGACATCCACAATTGTTGTAAATAATAGACAAACTATAGATGTTAAAAATTCAAGCAGTATATGTATAGGCATGTGACAAAAGAAAAAGGCTCATTGCTTTTTAATGTTGTTTTATCTTTATTTATTTACTGGATAAAGACAGCCAGAAATCAAGAAAGAAGAGGTGATAGAGAGGGAGAGAGAAAGAAAGACACCTGCAACACTGTTTCACAAAACTTTCCCCTTGTAAGTAGAGACTGGGAGCTCCAACCCAGATCCTTATTCATTGTAACATGAACACTTAACCAAATGTGCCACCACCCCACATCAAGGCTCTCATCTTTAGAGGCGACAATAAGATGAGCTGGATCAAAGCAATTTCACAGACTCAGGTTCTGTCTTTTCTAACAGTTTACTTATTAGCAAATATCCGCTAGATATTAGAAAATGTCTGTTAGGGGATTCTGTGAACCCTCCACAGAACACATCCCAGAGAGTTGGTCATTGTGTTTGATATCAGGTTTGCTGAGGTGATGTTCTGCCACACAAGGCCCTTCTCAGTGCTCCCTTCACCTCCGTGTTCCTCAGGCTATAGATGATGGGGTTTAGCATTGGGGTAATAACTCCATACAACATGGAGATGAGTCTGTCTCTGGCTGGGGAGTGTTTGCTGGAAGACGGGCGGACATAGGTAAATATTGCTGTGCCATAGAACAAGCAGACCACCAGGAGGTGGGAGGCACAGGTAGAGAAAGCTTTGCGCTTCCCTTCCGCAGACTGGATCTTCAGGATGGTGGAGATGATATAGATGTAAGAGATGAAGGTGAGCAGGTAGGCACCGATCCCCAGGACTCCTCCTATCACTAGAACCAGCATCTCTGCAACATAGGTGGATGAACATGAGAGGGCCACCACTGGGGGGATGTCACAGTAGTATTGATTCACCTGGTTGGATTTGCAGAAAGTCAGGCGGAATGTGAACACCGTATGGATGACAGAATTAAGAAACCCTGCTGCCCAGGTTCCCACTGTCAGTTGGATACAACGAACCCTGGTCATGATCAGGGTGTACTGAAGGGGAAAACAAATGGCCACATACCTGTCATATGCCATGACAGCAAGAAGAAAGACTTCAGTCCCCATTGTGGCTACCAGGAAATAAAGCTGCAAGGCACAGCCAATGAAGGAAATGTTACGCTTCTCAGTCAATAGGTTTTCCAGCATCTTGGGGACAGTGGCTGATGGACAAAATATGTCAAGGAGAGATAAATTTGCCAGAAAGAAGTACATGGGTGTGTGCAAAATTTTTTCTTTGCCAATGGCCAATAGGATGGACCCATTTCCCAGCAAGGTGACCATATAGATGAGGACAAAGACCACGAAGAGAGGATAGCGCACCTCAGGGAGGTCAGAGAGGCCTATGAGGATAAACTGAGTCACAGTGGTGAGATTGTAGACATCCATCTCTTCTCTGCGCTTCTGTTTTTCTGAGGGATATGAAAGGAACAAACCCATGTTAGAGCAAAAGTACAGGTGTCTAGAGTAACAACTTAGAAAATCATGAAATTTCATGATAAATAGTATTAGCTCATTAGCTCTATTTTAATAGAGGTTTTACTTACTGAAATTGTTATTAAATTCATATTCTGTAGTTTGGGACATGATGTAGTGTAAGAGCACAAAAGTATGATCAGGAGGCTACAAATTTGCTCACCAGCACTACTGCTGCATATGTTAGATTGATGCTGTAGCTCTCTCTAGTCTCCCCCTACTGAGTGTATGTATGTGTATATATACACACACCTTTTTAGGAAGGGGCCTTATGGTGGCTTATTCAATAGAGGACACATTTTCATGTATATGGACCAGGGTTGAGTTCCTGTCCTTCACCTGCAGGGGCAAAGCTTCAGGAATGATGGAATAGTGTTGCAGTTGTCTCTCCTACTCTCTCTCTCTCTCTCTCTTTCTCTGCCTCTTTCTTTCTCTCACCTTCTATAGAAAAAAGAAAATGATTGTCAGGAACGGTGGAGACATACAGACTTTAAAACATGGAGATAATCCTGGGAACAAATATAATTTAATAAATCTAATAATGTTACCACTATTTTTAAATACTGTATATATATATATATATATATATATATATATTCTGTAAGTATTACTATGAACTTGAACTTTATTGGGGTTTCTAGTTCAATGATAAATAGGTGGTTTTATTATGCCTGCTTAAGCACTTACCTTATGCAGCCTTACATGATCCTATGGCACTGTTTCATGTTTTATGTCAGTTCTGAGCTTTGTTAAGTTAGTAGTTGCTTATTAGCCCTTTGTGTATACATTTTACTAGCTGTTAATAAGTTGCTAGTATATGAATATCCATAAAATTGCTACTTCAGTAAAGAATGAGTAACATGCTATCTGTTTGGAAAATACATTTCATCGAAAAGAATGATGAGAATAGGGGGGTTCCCGGAAGATGGCTGACTGAGAAGCTGCTAGTGGCTTGAGCTCTGACCATATCAACAGGAAACGGTAGGATTTTCTGCCTTTAGTAGGCCAGACAATAAGGGGTCCTAGCGGTGACACCAAGGAAGTGACTATAACTTAACTTGGGTTAAAAAATAGAGCAAAATGAAAGGGGGAAAATTTTTTTCTCTTAAATTATCATTCCCAAAGCGCACCCCTCCCCCCAACCCCCCCCCCCAATAACCAGTCCCTAGAAGGCTTCCCTGCTGAGCTTCTTTCTTTACCAGGGAGTATCATTCATTCTAAGTCTATTCCCTTCTGAAACCTTTGGCTGTTTTTCTTTCTAAGTAGCCAACCAGCTGCCTCTGCTCAGGCAGCTCTCCTCCCTCCCGCCCCCGCATAGCTAATTAAATAATAATAAATAAATAAATAAATAACTCTCCCTCCCCCCTGCATAGCTAATTAAATAATAAAAATAAATAAATAAATATTTTCTTTCACTGCTCTTTTATTACTGTTCTTTTTTATCTTTTTGTTTTTTCTCTCTCTCTTTTTTTTTTTCTTTTTCTCATTGTCATCCCTGCTTCCTTAATCCTTCAGCTTTCCGAATTCACTGATACATGTTTGGGAATTATTTTGGGGAAGAAATCTAACTCAGAGTGGACTCTCTCTGCGTGTATCACTGCTCAACTTCCCTTCCTCCTCTAGCTACGCCTAGAATATACAGTAGATAGCAGATTTGCATAACTGTCTATTTCTGATATCCTTGTCTAGTCCTGAGGGTTTTTTTTTTTTTCTTCTCTTTCTTAACAATCAGTTGCCTCTGCTCAGGAGGCTTGAGGCAATCTGGGACAAGGTTTTTTAACCTGCTCTATTTTATTATTAATATTATATAAAGGCATATATCTCCCCCTCTTTAGGTTGATCAGAATTAACTCTTAGGGTATCTTTCGTTGCTAGGGTAGTGGTCATCTTATCTATTGTGAGAGGAACTTGTCTCATTACTCCTACCTCCTCTACAGACTCTCCCCTTCTTCCTTCTCCTAGCTAATTAAAAAAAAAGAAAAAGAAAAAATAAAGCAATCTAATAAAAAAACTTTCTTTTCATTTCTCTTTAATTACAGCTATTTTTCTTATCTTTTTTCTCTCTCTTGTTTCTCTTTTTTTTTTATCTTGTCATACACTTCTTCCTTCCTTCTTCTTTGCCTTTCTGAATTTGTGAATTATTTTGGGGCAGAAATCTGACTCAGAGTGGACTCTATGTGAGTATATCTGCTCTACTTCCCTTTCTCCTCTTGTTACCCCTAGAATATACAGTGGATAGTAGTTTTGCATAACTCTCTATTCTTGCTATCTCTCCTTTCTTTTCTCTTTTTCACTTGACCTTGGTTGAGATTTTTTCATGGACTGGAGACATTGTTTGGCTAACTGATAGTGATTAAACTGCTTCAATACTTGCTTCAGCTGCTATTGTAATTCCTGAGGTTGGTGAGTGCATTTGTCATAAAGATATTTAGTACAGTGTTGCTTGTACTCAAGACACAACAACTGAGGAACAACAGAGCATAAAAATAAGAAACACATAAATAGAAAAATGGGTAGATGAAAAACAAATAAAACTGCTACTCCAATGAATGAAGACAAGAGCCCAGAAGAAACTACAAATCAGCCAGATTTGGTCACCATAGACAAGAAAAGTATGTAATCAATGATAAACTTATTAATCATAGAAATGAAAACAACACTGGAGGAAAGGAATGGAAGTATTAGGGAAACAACAGTTGAGACCCCCAAGGAAAATACTGATTATCCTGAGGCAATTAGAGAACTGAAAGCTGAAATAGTTGTAATGAAGAAAGAAGCTGAGGCAAGGGAAAACAGACTAACAGAAGCAGAAAACAGAATTAGTCACACAGAGAATGAGTTAGAGAAAAAAGAAAGAGGTGAAAGAGCTTAAAAAGAAATTGAGAGACACTGAAAACAACAACAGAACATATGGGATGATCTCAAAAGAAGTAGCATTCGTATAATTGGTCTGCCAGAGGAAGAAAGAGAGTAAGGGGAAGCAAACATTCTAGAGGAAATAGTAGAAGAAAACTTCCCAGATCTAAATAACAGAAAGGACATCAAGATTCAAGAGGCCTAGAGAGTTCCAAACAGAATCAACCCAGACCTGAAGACACCAAGACACATCATAGTCACAATGAGAAGGACTAAGGATAAAGAAAGAATCCTAAAGGCTGCAAGAGAGAAACAAAAAGTCACATATAAGGAAAACCCATAAGATTATCTGCATACTTCTCCACTCAAACTCTAAAAGCCAGAAGAGAATGGCAAGATATCTATTGAGCCCTGAATGAAAAAGGGGTTTAAACCAAGGATAATATATCCTGCTAGACTTTCATTCAAACTAGATGGAGGGATCAAAACCTTCTTAGACAAACAACAGTTAAAGGAGCAACCATCACCAAACTGGCCCTGAAAGAGGTTCTAAAAGACCTCTTATAAACAAGAGCATCACTATAATACTTGCAATATATCAGAGCAAACAAAAATATTTTTTGAACAATGGCACTATAATACATTAAATCCATAATATCAATAAAAATTCAATGGCTTAATCTCACCCATCAAAATGCACAGAGTGGGGCAATGGATCAGAAAACATAACCCAACCATATGCTGCTTGCAAGAATCCCATCTGACACAACAAGATAAACACAGACTTAAAGTGAAAGGATGGAAAACTATCATACAGGCTAACAGACCACAAAAAAGGGCAGGTACAGCCTATCTCATCTCAGACACTATAGATTTTAAATTAAATAAAGTAATAAAAGATAGGCAAGGACATTACATAATTATTAGAGGATCAATCAGCCAAGAAGACTTAACAATTATTAACATCTATGCACCCAATGAGGGACCATCTAAATTCGTCAAGCACTTACTGAAAGAATTCCAAAAATACATCAATAGATATACAGTAATAGTGGGAGACTTCAATACCACACTCTCACACTTAGACAAATCAACAAAGCAGAGAATCAACAAAGATACAAGAGAACTGAATTAAGAGATTGACAGACTAGACCTCTTGGACATTTTCAGAGTCCTTCACCCCCAAAAACTGGAATGCAACTTCGTTTCAAATCCAAATAACACATACTCAAGGATAGGCCACATGTTAGGCCACAAAGACAGCATCAATAAATTCAAGAGCATCAAATCATCCCAAGTATCTTCTCAGACCACAGTGGAGTAAAACTAACATTTAACAACAAACAGAAAATTATTAAAATTCACAGAATTTGGAAACTAAACAACATACTCCATAAGAACCACTGGGTCAGAGAGTCACTCGAGCAGGAAATTCAAATGTTCCTGGAAACTAATGAAAATGAAGACACAACCTATCAAAATATTTGGGACACAGCTAAGTCAGTACTGAGAGGGAAATTTATAACCGTACAATCACATATTAAACACCAAGAAAAAGCACAAATGAATGACCTTACTGCACACATCAAGGACTTAGAGGAAGAGGAACAAAGGAACCCTAAAGCAACCAGGACAGAAATCATTAAAACTAGAGCAGAAATAAAGAACATCGAAAATAAAAGAATCATACAAAAGATCAATGAAGCCAAATGTTGGTTATTCGAAACCCATACTTCTTAAGCTTTTCCATAAGATTGAAGAAACAAGAATACTCCCTTCTACCTTCTATGAATCCAACATCACCCTGATACCAAAAGCTGATAGGGACACAACAAAAAAGGAAAACTACAGACCAATATCTCTGATGAACATAGATGACAAAATATTAAACAAGATCTTCGCCAACCGGATACAACAGCATATCAAAAAGATTGTTCATCACGACCATGTCGGATTCATCCCATGAATGCAAGGCTGGTTCAACATCCGTAAGTCAGTCAATATCATTCACCACATCAGTAAAAGGAAAGCCAAAAACCACATGATTATCTCAATAGATGCAGAGAAATCCTTTGACAAAATCCAACACCCATTCATGTTCAAAACTCTACAAAAAATGGGAATATATGGAAAATTCCTCAAGATAGTGGAATCTATATATAGCAAACCTAGAGCCAACAACATACTCAATGGACAGAAGCTGAAAGCATTCCCCCTCACATCAGGGACTAGACAGGGATGTCCAATGTCACCATTACTCTTCAACATAGTATTGGAAGTTCTTGCCCTAGAAATCAGGCAAGAGAAAGATATCAAATGAATACAGATTGGAAGGGAAGAAGTCAAGCTCTCACTATTTGCAGATGATATGATAGTATACATAGAAAAACCTAAATAATTCAGCAGAAAACTACTGGAAGGTATTAGGTAATATAGCAGGGTATCAGGCTACAAAATCAATGTACAAAAATCATTGGCATTTCTTTATGCAAACACTAAATCTGAAAAAGAAGACATCCATAAATCACTCCCATTTACTGTTTCAGCAAAATCAATCAAATACCTAGGAATAAAGTTGACCAAAGAAGTGAAAGACTTGTATACTGAAAACTATGAGTCGCTACTCAAGGAAATGGAAACTGATACCAAGAAATGGAAAGATATCCCATGTTCATGGATTGGAAGTATAAATATCATCAAAATGAATATTCTCCCCAGAGCCATATACAAATTAAATGCAATACCCATCAAAGTTCCACCAAGCTTCTTTAAGAGAATAGAACAAACACTACAATCATTTATCTGGAACCTGAAAACATCTAGAATTGCCAAAACTGTCTTAAGGAAAAGAAACAGAAATGGAGGCATCAAACTCCCAGACCTTAAACTATATTATAAAGCCATCATCATCAAAACAGCATGGTACTGGAACAAAAATAGGCACACAGACCAGTGGAACAGAATTGAAGGCCAGAAATAAATCCCCACACCTATGGACATCTAATCTTTGATAAGGGTCCCAAAGGATTAAATGGAAGAAGGAGGCTCTCTTCAATAAATGGTGCTGGGAAAACTGGGTTGTAACGTGCAGAAGAATGAAATTGAACCACTTTATCTCACCAGAAACAAAAATCAAGTCCAAATGGATCAAAGATGTGATGTCAGACCAGAGACAATCAAATACTTAGAGGAAAACATTGGTCAAACACTTTCCCACCTACACCTCAAGGACATCTTTGATGAATCATATGCAGAAACTAGTTCACTTTCTAAGAAAGTCCCAAAACCTAGATATTCACTAGTTTCGGTGAGAGAGATCATATGTTCACACGTATCCATAAACTACTGCAAAATATATACCTGAAAGCAGAAGTACACTAGAGTTTGCAGTGAGTACCCCCCCTAACACTTCCTCTCCATTATTCCAAGCTTTGGGTACATGATTGCTCAACAATTTGTTTGGATTTGTACGTTAACTCTGTTTTTAGTCACCAGGTTCCAGATGCCATCAGGATGCCAGCCAGGCTTCCCTGGACTGAAGACCCCACCAATGTGTCCTGGAGCTCAGCTTCCCCAGAGACCCACCCTAATAGGGAAAGAGAGAGGCAGACTGGGAGTATGGACCGACCAGTCAATGCCCATGTTCAGCGGGGAAGCAATTACAGAAGCCAGACCTTCCACCTTCTGCAACCCACAATGACCCTGGGTCCATGTTCCCAGAGTGATAGAGAATGAGAAAGCTATCAGGGGAGGGGGTGGGATATATGGAGACTGGGTGGTGGGAATTGTGTGGAGTTGTACCCTCTTACCCTATGGTTTTGTAAATGTATCCTTTCATAAATAAAAAAAATTAAAAATAAGAATGATGTGAGTACTCCTAATCTTCCTAGTCATAATCACTTATACATAAATATTAACATCTGATTCCACAAAGAATATACTTTAGCAAAACTAGTCTGTAAATATAAAGAGAACTTGGATGGTAATACTCAAATTTGTCCTAAATAAGTAGCAAATAATTTTAAATTCTATTTACTTCTCCTTAAAATTCATATGTACAGGCCTGGGGAAATAGCAGAATGGTTATGCTGAAGACTTTCATGCCTGAAGCTTCCAGGTCCCATGTTCCATCTACAGCAACATCATAAACCACAGCTGAACAATAATATGGTCTCTCACTCTGTATCTTATTTTAATTGAAACCCTACTGATAAATATCATATACAATTGAAATGTCAAATAAACAAAGACTATAAAAAAACTTCAAAAGTCACTTTCTATGGTCACCCTTCAACATTTATTTTGACAGCTAAAAAATTTTTACTCTTTGTTCAGCTAAAATGCATAGTATAAATGGCACAGATTATACATAGTCATCTGTATAAAGAAATTAAAATAATGAAACATAACCATTCATATTAACAGTTGAGAATAAATTTCTTTCTAATATATATATACATATATATATACATTTTAGTAAAAATCTTCAAGCCTATTTAGGAGAAGTTATTTCTCATTTCTCAAGAAGTTTCATGCCTATACTATTCATAAAAATTAACTTTTCTTAATAACATTAAAGTCATGAAATATAACACATGAAATCATGACAATAGTTACAAAGTATTTCAGTATCACTATTCAATAAAATATATTTAGTAAGTGAAGTTAAATGATTGATACAAAAACACAAAACAAGATAATTCTTAATTCTCAGTCTCTTCAGAGTCCTTTAATTGTCTGTCTCTTTACAAACTAATACTATGAGCATAAAAGTAGTAAATTTAAGAAATTTGGAATGATATTTTCTATTGAAATAACACTTAATGTCATGTTTCTAAAATATATACATACCTAAAAAATCCTTCCTAGCTTCTTTTCAAGCTATGGCCCCTATTTTCAACTGTTCTATATCTATTTTTTGCTTCCTGTTTATTAATTATTTTGTCCTGCTTTGTATCTTACTATCTTTCAGCCACCAAGATGTAGATGCTGCTGTGATGCTATCCTGCCTTCCCTGGGCAGACAATCTCACCAATGTACCCTAGAAACCACCCTCTCCAGAGCCCTTCCCTACTAGGGAAAAATAGAAACAAGTTGGGGGTGTGAATCAACCTGTCAATGCCCATGTCCAGACAAGAAACACTTACATAAGTCAGACCTTCCACCTTCCACTTAGAAAGGAAGTGAAAGCAAGACCATTAAAAAGTGAGTACAAATAGATAGGTATAGATATAGGTGACTAGATGATAGAGATTAATATAAATAATTATAAGTTCAGCCAGTATCTGTGACCTGGAGAGAACTTCTGCAGTTTCTGATGGAATGGATAGGGACACAGAATTTTAGTGATGGGAATGATGTGGAGTTATAACTCTATTATTTTATAATTTTGTAAATCAATATTAAACCACTAAGAAAAAAGAATAAACGAAAGAAGGAAGGAAGGAAGGAAAAAATGGAGGAAGGGAGGAAGGAAGGAAGGAAGGAAGGAAGGAAGGAAGGAAGGAAGGAGGATAGGAAGGAGGGAGAGAGGGAGGGAGGGAGGGAGGGAAAGAGGGAAGGAAGGAAGGAAGGAAGGAAGGAAGGAAGGAAGGAAGGAAGGAAGGAAAGGAAGGAAGGAAGGAAGGAAGGAAGGAAGGAAGGAAGGAAGGAAGGAAGGAAGGAAGGAAGGACCAGGGTCAGTAAGACTATTGCAAGACATCAAGAACAGTCTGAATATTCACATAAAACTACCTTTTCTAGGGAGTAGGGTGGTAATGCAGTGGGTTAAGCGCATGTGGTGCAAAGCGCAAGGGACCAGAGTAAGGATCCCAGTTCCAGCCCCAGCTCCCCACCTGCAGGGGAGTCACTTCACAGGCGGTGAAGCAGATCTGCAGGTGTCTTTCTCTCCCCCTCTTTGTCTTCCCCTCCTCTCTCCATTTCTCTCTGTCCTATACAACAATGACAACAACAATAATAACTACAACAATAAAACAAGGGCAACAAAAGGGAATAAATAAATATAAAAAAATCACCTTTTTCTAAAAATAATTATGTTGATGTTTGTTTGTTTTAAAGATTTATTTATTTATTTATTTATTTACTTACTTATTTATTATAAAGATAGGAGGAGAGAAGAAGAACCAGACATCACTCTGGAACATGTGCTACTGGGGATCGAATTCAGAACCTAATGCTTGAGAGTCCAAAGCTTTATCATTTCACTACCTCCCAGACTACTGTTGTGATTAAACCTAATAACACTTCAGTGAACACGAGAAACAGATAAAAGGAGAGTAGAATGTTTAGTTTTTGCAATTTGGATAAAAGAGAGATAAAATAAATACCTAATACCTTGAGATAATAACTTTAAGTTACATATTAAAATTGAATTCTCTTCTATACCCATAGTTGTTTATTTCACTCATTTTTGTTTTTATGCCAGAAGTAAGTCAAACACATCCTTATGAACCCAGCAGACAGTTTATTTGGTCTAATTGCATTCCATTCAAAAATAATACTTTCGAGCTGGGGAGATAGCATAAAATTTCTGCATAAGGCTTTCATGCCTGAGGTTCTGAGTTCCCATGTTCAGTCCCCAGTCCTACCATTAGCCAGAACTAAGGAGTGTTCTGGTGGATCTCTCTCCCTCTCTTTCTCTCTGTATCTCTCTCATGAAAACTAAAAAGTAAAAAAATAAAAAATAATACTTTCTCTAGATTTCTACTTTATTGCTTAATTTAGATAAATCTGATTTGTAGTCTATTGGCTTATAGATTGCAAAATATAACTTGGTGAATAAACTTTATATTAACAATTTTCCTCTTTAAAGTCAACAATAATTCATCTTTGGGGTTTGAAGTCTAGTGAGAAAATGAACTGTACATTTGTTGAGGAAGAAGTGACTATTCCAGGTACTAGAACATCATCAAAATGTTTTCAGATGTGTAATCACTCACCTGCTTGATGAGACCAGCTGGTGTGAATATAAACTTTGAAGTATATGAAGAATAAACCCTGAAACCAGAATTTGGTTAGAATCATGTGAATCAAGCAAGGGATGTAGGAATAGGCTTTGGTTGGAAATTCCACAGAAATTAAGCTTCCTTATTATTTATATGAACATGAACTATCCGTCCGCATATAGTCTAAATAATTATAATACATACAAAGCTTTTCTCTTCCACAAATAGTTGCTTCAAATTGCCACTATGAAAAAAAAAGTAACTAGATATTTAGGCAACAATTCATTACATTAAAATTATAAGATAATTTAAAATTTGTGTTGTACTTAGTACATCAGAAGTAAAGAAATTTATCTTTAAGTTCTTTAAAAGAGAGGAGGCTAAGTTTCATTCAAGTTATATTATCTGAAAAGAGAACTTATAGCCCTTTAAGCTCAGTTATAGATCAAAGAACTATGGTTAATATAATCTCCATACCTGTTTTGTTTCTTGTTTCAATTCAGGAGACCATTTGCCAGGGAAGTGCATTCAGGCCTGTAGGTCAAAAGCATTCATCAGGGGGCCTGGGGTATGCACAATATGCACAACATATCACAAAAAAATTTCCACACCTGAGGCTCTGGGGTCTAGGATTCAGTCCACAATGAAACCAAAAGCAAGAGCTGAGCAACTGTTCTGTTATAAAAAGAAGAGTGAAAAGGAGAGGAAGAGGAGGAGGAAGAGGAGGAGGAGGAGGAGGAGGAGGAGGAGAAGGAAGCGTTCATTAGATACACAGAGACATTAGTTAAACACACTTGTGTTGGCATATGCAAAATCTAGGGCTAAAACTTCTATGTTAGCATTTATTTATTTATTTATTTATTTATTATTTATTTAGCCAAAGCACTGATCTGTTCTGGTTTATGATGTTACAGGGGACTGAACCTAGGAGTTTTGAACCTCAGGCTTAAAAGTACTTTTTTGGGGGGAGTTGGGCTGTAGCTCAGCGGGTTAAGCGCAGGTGGAGCAAATCACAGGGACTGATGTAAGGATCCTGGTTTGAGCCCTGGCACCCCATCTGCAGGGGAGTCACTTCACAGGTGGTGAAGCAGGTCTGCAGGTGTCTATCTTTCTCTACCCCTCTCTATCTTCCTCCTCCTCTCTCCATTTCTCTCTGTCCTATCCAACAACGACGACAACAATAATAACTACAACAATAAAACAACAAGGACAACAAAAGGGAATAAATAAATACACTTTTTAAAAAGTATTTTTGTCACCACTATGCTATTTCCCCATGAACTATCTACATTAGACTTTACGTCTATAAATATTCTATAATATCTGAAATCTATCACTTTAACCCATTTAAAATTCAGTTTTAATCTGATATTTAAATAAGATATTAACTTTGCAAGTATATCATTATTTACTATGCTTAAAGTGCTGAAATTGACATACAATTATCTTGCCTTTCAGTTTCAGAGGAGTCTTTAACAAGGAAAAAATTTCAGTACAAAGAAAACAATGACCCAGGCAAAACCAACATCTACAAATAAAGACAAATTTCTCTCTCTTATAAGTATAAGGCACAAGTTACATTTTTTATAGTTTGTAGTATGCTCACTTTTCCTTAGGGAAAAAACAATAATAAGGATTCTAGAGGGAATATTTTCTTCTTATTCAAAAATCTAAATTACTATTTTTTTTTCACATTCAGAACTATAACCTGGAGTGAAGTTGGGACCTTGGAGTTTTAGGTCTAAGCGGCTTCTGCTTAATCATTATACTATCACCTGGGCCCCAGACTAATGATTTTGTGGTTGCTCAAAAAACAGCAGTATATACTCTATAGTTAATCAATCTGTAATGCAATTTGAAAAAGAAAGCTAAAACACACTAGAGTGATAAGTTTGTTACTTGTAATGATCCAATATAAGATTGAAAATGTTTTTTCCAGAAGTGCACTGCTGGACAAAAGCAATATATACATATATATATATATATTTATAATATATATGTTATCAGATATATTTTTATATATCTGATATTTTATATATATTTTATATTTATAAACCAGATGTATTTTTCTATCATAAGATTAAAAATTCTGGGACTGGGCAGTGGCACATTTGGTTTAGCGCACGTGTCAGCAATCATAAGAACCCAAGTGCGGGGGAGCCGGGAGTACAAGTGGTGCAAAGCACCAAGACCAGCATAAGGATCAGGCTTTGAGCCTCAGGCTCCTTACCTTCAGGGGGTTCACTTCACAAGTGGTGAAGCAGGTCTGCAGGTGTCTATCTTTCTCTCCCCCTCTCTGTCTTTCTCTCCTCTCTCCATTTCTCTCTGTCCTATCCAACAACAATGACATCAGTAACAACAATAATAACCACAACAAGGATAAAACAACAAGGGCAACAAAAGGGGAAAAAAAATTAGCCTCCAGGAGCAGTGGATTCATGGTGTAGGCACCGAGCCCCAGCAATAACCCTGGAGGCAAAAGAAAAAAAGAAATAATAGAGTTCACACAGGTAATGTCATTGCCCCCTATACTGATGAAAAAGCCAAATAGCATTGGCACTGCCATTACTCTGGCTTTTAATTAACGGTTACCATACACAAGTGTACCTGACAACTCTGAGTCCTATGGCTTTAGCCAAGTGATACTCTCAACCAACACCAGTTACCACAATATCAAAGGGCAGGCAATTTCAAAACAGCATTTATTTTATTTTATTTTATTTACCTTGTACCAGAGCTCTCTTAAAACTCCTTTTATTTTGGGGCCAGGTGGTGGAGTACCTGGTTGAGAGCACACATTACAATGCATAAGGACCCAGTTTTGAGCCCCCAGTCCCCTCCTGCAGGGGGGAAGCATCACAAACAGTGGAGCAGGCCTGCAGATGTCTCTCTGTATCTTCTTCTTCTCTTGATTTCTGGCTTTCTATATGAAATAAATAAAAATACATAAAAAATTGATAGTCTAACAAAGGGAATTTTCAAAGATAATCCAATTATCAAATAACGTGATGATAACAATAACTATCCATTTTCTTCTTGAACCCTAAGACAGCAGGAACCTCACATTTCCACTATAGAGCCTAAACTTCCACCAGTCCTGGGACCCTAGGGTAGTGCCCACTTTCCCGTATGCTTCTCCCAATTCTTATCAAATAATATTGCTCCGCTGATTGCAATCTAATCAACGCAACAAGTGCCACCCCAGCATGCTTCACTTCAGACTGTGTCCAGAGACTTCAGGTGTGGAACGATAACCCTTCAGCTTCATCACTCCGATGAGACCTTTCCTTTCATAGTATTCTCTAATTCCATCCCAGGTGGTTCACTTCCTAACAAAGTCCCAGAACCTAGATATAGACCAGGTTCCAGGAGATAGAGCATATGTTCACATGTATCCATAAACTAGGACAAATATATACCTGAAAGCAGTAGTAAACTAGAGTTTGCAGTGAGTATACCCCCCAACACTTCATCTCCACTATTCCAACCTTTGGGTCCATGATTGCTCAACAATTTTTATGGCTTTATATGTTAACTCTTTTCAGCCACCATGTTCCAGATGCCATCAGGATGCCGGCCAGGCTTTCCTGGACTGAAGACCCCACCAATGCGTCTAGCTCCGCTTCCCCAGAGACTCACCCTACTAGGGAAAGAGAGAGGCAGACTGGGAGTATGGACAGACTAGTCAATGCCCATGTTCAGCGGGGAAGCAATTACAGAAGCCAGACCTTCCACCTTCTGTAACCCACAACGACCCTGGGTCCATGCTCCCAGATGATAGAGAATGGGAAAGCTATCAGGGGAGAGGATGGGATATGGAGATTGGGTGGCGGGAACTGTGTGGAGTTGAACCTCCCCCCATCCTATGATTTTGTTAATGTTTCCTTTCTTAAATTAAAAAAAAATCATTTTCTTTCATAGGGAAAATAAATAAGAAAAACAGAAAAGCCATAATGTCAGGAAGTTCCAACTGAATTGGTATTCAGGGTCCCCTTCGACCTAATCTCCCCATTACAATATATAACATGGAACAAATGCAATATTATTCCTCACTGAAAAGTAGTGCACTTTCTTTTTTTTTAACTATTGTTTTTTTTTATTTTATTTATTTTTTATTTAATTTATTTATTCCCTTTTGTTGCCCTTGTTTTATTGTTGTAGTTATTATTATTGTTGTCGTTGTTGGATAGGACAGAGATAAATGGAGAGAGGAGGGGAAGACAGAGAGGAGGAGAGAAAGATAGACACCTGCAGACCTGCTTCACCGCCTGTGAAGCCACTCCCCTGCAGGTGGGGAGCCGGGGTTTGAACCGGGATCCTTATGCCGGTCCTTGTGCTTTGCGCCACCTGCGCTTAACCCGCTGCTCTACAGCCTGACTCCCAAGTAGTGCACTTTCAAGCCACAAAAGTACATGGAGGAAATTTTAAAAGCTTATTATGAGATAAAATAAGAATCTGACAAGGGTATTTATGATAATAATACAAACTGTGAGCATTTTGGGAAAGAACACAGATGATAGATACAAAAGTTTGCCAGGAGTTAAGGACTGTCTGGAAGGGATTCATTGGTGGAAGATCTGTGGGCCATTAAGTAATTCTGTATGATTCTATAATAGTGGAAACGTTTTACCACTCATCAAAACTCAGAGATTGTACACAAAAGGTGAAGCCATGTCAATTTGAACACTGATGATGAATCAATGTAGATTCACCTGTTCCCACAAACACATTACTGTGGTAGGCAATGTTGACAGAAGGACATGGTGTGTGTGGCGGGCAGGTGAGGGTGGCTGAGGGATGGAACAGATATTCTTTAAGAAACTGTTTGGGGAGGGAGAAGGGAGGTGGTGGCACACCCAGTTGAGCGCACTGTATTGTCCACAAGGATGCTGGTTCAATGTCCCAGTTCTCAGCTGCTGGGGGCTGGGCATAGGGGGACTTCAGAAGAGCTGAAGCAGTGCTGCAAATGTTTCTCTGTCTCTATTCCTGTCTATCCCCCCTTTCCTTCACTTTTTATAAAGATTTTTTTATCTTTATTTGTTTATTGGAAACAGCTAGAAATCTAGAGGGAAGGGGGTGATAGAAAGGGAGACACACACCTGCAACATTGCTTCACCACTTGAAAAACTTTCCCCCTGCAGGTGGGAACTGGGTTCCTTGCACTTTGTAACATGTGCATTCAACCAGGTGAGCCCCAGCCCCTCTTATTTTTCCTTCTCAATTTCTCTGTTCCTATTAAAAATTTAAAAAGAAGAAGAGGAAAAGAAATAAGAAGCAATTTAATGTTCTAAGACAAGACCTCCCTTCTCATAAAATTAGTGTTTACAGAAACAATGCATTTGCATAAAAATATTACTTCACTAACCCTTATTTGTAAGTGACATGAACATTTAAATGTCTGTTACTGTAGCTTTGACTATAGTACATATATATACATGAACATATACATATACATATATCCACAAAGAGGGAGAGTTCATTGCTGACATGTTGTAGTGGGGTGAAGAAATTTGAGTTTTGAACCTCCATTTCCTAGATTTCTCATGGAGCTTCCCCCTCTCTTCCTTACTGGAGATATGCAGCCACTAAGAACTCCCAGAATATTTACAAATTATATACCCCTTCTCTTCTCTACAAGAACTGCCTCTGAAGGCAGTAGATAACATCTGGGAAACATTCAACTCCCTTTGAGTATCAGAACCAAGCATTTATGGTGAATTAAAGGCCTACTCTGTACCATGATTCATTCTTCCTTTGCTTCCTTTCCTTGACATTTTAAAATGGGATCCCTTGACCAGGGAAATAGCATAGTGGTTTACACAACAGTCCCAGATTTAATTCCTATAACTACCCTAAGCCAGAACTGAGCAGTGCTCTAGTTAATAATAATAATAATAATAATAATAATAATAATAACCCTTTTTCTGTAGTTTAGTAGTGGTTGGTTTACAGTGAATTTTTAAACAATATTTATTTATTTATTTCCTTTTGTTGCCCTTTTTTACTGTTGTAGTTATTACTGTTGTTGATATTGATGTCATCATTGTTGGATACAACAGAGAGAAATGGAGAGAGGAGGGGAAGACAGAGGGGGGAGAGAAAGATAGACACCTGCAGACCTGCTTCACCGCCTTTGAAGTGACTCCTCTGCAGGTGAGGAGCAGGGGGCTCAAACCGGGATCCTTATGCAGGTCCTTGTGCTTCGCACCATGTGCACTTAACCCACTGAGCTACCATCTGACTCTTCTACAGTGAGTTTTTAAAGAAATGCTTTGACATGTTATCATAATTTGTTATCATAATTTTGACATATTATCATAATGACAGTTATCATAATTTGAATTCAAATTTTGAAAAACAATTGCATTGTGAACAATCTGAGTCACTCAATTTATTATAATGAAAGGACTACTTTGATAATCAGACAAGAATTTGAAAGTTTATTAACTCTTTAGTCATATGAGAATCACTCAAGAAACCTTATATAATTCTTTACAAGAGTTAAAAAAAAAGAAGTCTTTGTCATTTTTATTGCTAAGGATCATGATTAAAATGTATCTATCAAGGGGCCAGGTGGTGGCTCACCACACCTGACTAAGCATACACAAGGACCCAGGTTCAAGCCCCCCGTCCCCACCCGCAAGGGGAAAGCTTCATTAGTGGTGAAGCAGGGCTGCAGGTGTCTCTCTATCTCTCTCCTTCTCTACCGTCCTCTCCCCTCTAAGTTTCTCTCTATCTCCATCCAAAAATAAATAAAATAAAGTAAAAATGTGTTCATCAGTAAATCTCTACAGGGTAGCCTAGAACTGCAAGCAAACTACCTTCTGGAGGTTGGACTCACTACTTCTCTTGGGGCTTTCAGAAGTGGACCAGGTACATGGTTATAAGGGATCCAGAAGCAAACTGCTGCTGTGATCAATGGTAAGTGAATCTCTGGAAAAACTGACTCTTGGAATTTTACTCCCTTAAGAAAATAAAAAATTATCATTTATTTTCAAGTTATTTTAAATAGTACAAAGCAATATTTTTTTTTAAAGCAAAGGAAGAGATTCTTGAGTTGATTTAGATGGGATGTATTGAGAATCCAGAGAATAAGTAAGTAAGAAGTAAGACAATAGTAGTAAGAAGGAAGAAGGAAGAGAAGAGAACAGTGGACTTTGGTGACCAGACATGGGATTGATATCAATTCTTGCACTAGTGGTTTGGACAGGGCAATTAGAATTAAGATAAACATTCAGTAGAGGGACCTATTATTATTAGGGAAAGTAAACTTGCACCTAACTTCATTGGCATTTTGTTTGTTTATAGTGCTTAAAAATGACTACTGAATAATTAATTCATCAAACTAGCTGTGAAATGTCTAAAGATGACTGCTCCTTCCCCTATGACAGATGTACATTCATGGGATAAACTGAGAGCTTCTGATTTTGTTGTTCATTTAGGTGGTTTGTCTTCAAAAGCGATAACTGAATCAAATTGGCTTGCCTAAGTCAACATCTTGAATCTGGAATTAATGAAAAATCCCTAATAACTGAAATATTACACAGTGAACAAAATATTTGTGGATGGATTTTAACAGATAGTTCTGATACCTACAACCATTTCATGGAAATAATACTATGTAAGTAAAGATATTGTTTACAATATTGAAAGGAGTGTCAAACTGGCCATTAAAGTAATTATAAATAATTTCTCATAGCTTCTTCATGTGAGGAGCTGATGAAGCTGTGTGATGATCCTTTAATACGTTATATTTCATCTGTTTTTCATTCATCGAAAGATGAGCAATAAGCTTTTAGTCCACATTTAAAAATGATGAAGTAAACCATTTCTAACCATTGCTAAACACAATAACAAAGAAGGGAGATTGAAGAAGGACCTCTGAAGACCAAGAATAATCGTCTTTATTTCACCATGGTGACACACACCAGAGATGTTTAGCAAAGGAGAACTTGTGGGTGTTTACAAACCTAACAGACATAGCTTGCAATTTGAAAGTCTGAGTTTGTGAATCTTAATTCTAACAGCCAATAATTATTGCATGGTTTTCACAAAGCCAATTAAAAAGAGCTGTAAGACTACTTTGCTTTAGTGCCTTAGGCCACATGTCAGTTATAATCAGTCAATCTCAGAATAATCTTAACAAGATGTTTATAGGCTGATCTTTGATTAATAATGTGAGGATAACCAACTAGTTCACAACTAATTAAGAGGATTATATAGAAAAAACTTAAATTATTTATGCAAAATTCATCTAATAAATCAGTTCAAGCAACTCATTACTGTTGATGTCAATAATAGTGAAATGGTGAGTCCAAGCACATTTTTTAACAAAATAAATTCAGATAATAGAATATTCATTATCTTGAAGTTAAAACTTGACAATTCTAGGGCTTCATAGAAGATAACTAACTGTATTGAATTTAATTCTACAAAAAAAAAAAGCTTTGAATATTAAAGGAAAACTAAGGTTGTCCTGACAATTCAAAGCACCAAACAAAATGAATTTGCTGAAATTAAAATTGTATTCTCTGAATGAGATATCATCAAAATGTAAAAAATCAGAACCAAGAAGGTCTGGGTAAAAAACTATCTCTGCATTCAAAGGTGAAACACATTTGTGTCAGGAGATAAAACACATATAGGAAAATGGTGTCAGCTTTGTGGACACTGTGTGAATTTGAGACTGTTGGAGGGCAACAGAGACATGGCCTCCTGTTGCCCACAGGCACCTGGGATGAGTTAGAGATCAGTCAATCAGATGATTTTTGCACAGTGTTTCAAAGAAAGGAAGAAAGGAAGGAAGGAAGAAAGAGTTCCTACACTTTGGAAATAAAAATGAAAGAAGCTCGAGGCAAAACCTGATGGTCTCATTTGGACTAAAGCTGTTGGCAAAGTTCAGAGCCCCTTTTTAAATCTGAATATATATATATATATATATATATATATATATATATATATATATATCTCAGAATTATATATAATCAGAATTATATATAATCAGAAATATATATGTATATATACATAGTTTTTTATCTTTTTGGAACAGTTTACTAGGGAAGAGACAGAAGTCATCCTGGGGGCTCAATGCAGAACAGAATGTATAACAGTAAGACAAGTTAACTCAACACAAGCTGTCAGGGAAGCCCTCTCCAATATTCAGGATGACCACTCTGCACAAGGAAATGATCAAGACTTTAATGATCCAGGCAGTATCTGAAAAGATATGCTACAGAAATAAGGTCCAGCCCAAATCCAGTGTAGAAGCAATTACAGAAGCCAGACCTCCTACCTCATGCACCTCAAAAACTAATTTGATCTATATTCCCAGTGAGGGAGAGTAAGAGGGCTCTGAACTCCAGCTCCATAAGGTCCCAGAGAAAGAGGACAAAAAGGGGAGAGCTATTTGGATGCAGTAATAGAGTTATGTGTGGCCTGAAGAAGAAAGGATTGAACCTGGAAGAAAAAGGGGGCAATTATGTACAAATGTAGACAGGTAACTATCGAGATTACAGTTAACCCATGTCTGAAACCTTGGGAAATCCACAGTGAACTGCAATAGAGGGACTTGGGATTTAGAACTCTGGAGGTGGGAATAGTCTGAAATTATACCCATGTTGACATGTCATTTTGTGAATAAATATTGAATTGCTAATAAAAATTCAAAACAAGAGAAATAATGTCCATGTCCTCAATAACTATAAAATATAGGTTTATGTTAGAGTCTCTATGTGCCAAGTTCTGTGCTCCCAATGTTTGATGAAACTAATGGCACATCTCAACAAAAATCATAAAGGACCCCTGAAACAATCAGGTAATTTGTTGATTTCAGAAAATTTTCTTATTTTCTGTTTCCTGGATCCATCTCTCCAAGTAGAAGCCATGGGGTTAGTCCAATTGCTACTTTTACTTGGAAGGATATGAATTTCCCATTTTCCATTTCTCCTACCTCCTACTTATTTTATCTGCCCCCACCACACACCACCTATTTTTTTCAGCTTCCTGAAAATCTGAAAAAAAATCATATTTCTACAGGACATCAGCAGACATGGACAATCTCACCATCTTCACAGAATTCCTCCTCATGGATATCTCAAGTTCTCGGGAGCTCCAAATTTTGCAAGGTCTGCTGTTCCTGTTGATTTGTCTAGGGGCGCTGACGGGAAACCTTCTAACCATCACCGTCATTGTGACTGACCCCTGCCTCCACTTTCCTATGTATTTTTTTTCAGCAATTTATCCCTCATAGATCTGTACTGCATCTCAGTCAGTGTTCCCAAATTGATTGTGAATTCCTTGACTAGCAGTAAGTCAATTTCACTCCAAGAGTGTGCTGTCCAGATTTTCCTGTATCTTTTCTTTGCCTCCATCGAACTTGCTTTCCTGGTGGTGATGGCCTATGACCTCTATTTTGCCACTTGCTTCCCTCTGCGCTACAAGCTGACGGTCACCCCGCATGTGTGCACACATGCAGCAGGTGGCTCATGGGGCACTGGGGTGGTTTATTTTGCCATCCACACAGGTTACATGTTCAGGCTACCCTTCACCAAGTCCAACGTGATTAATCAGTATTTCTGTGATGTGCCTCAGGGGATGAGGATATCCTCCTCGGAGGTTCAGTTCACCGAATCTGTGATCCTTGCTGTAAGTGCTGGCATTGTCTTAGCCTGTTTCACATCTTTGGTTCTGTCCTACGTGAATATATTTTCAACCGTGCTTAAAATCTGTTCAGGGGAAGCCAGCAACAAAACCTTGTCCACCTGTACCCCACAGCTGATTGTTCTTCTTTTGTTTGTAATTTCCGGGTTGATTGCTGTCTTGGATCCTATTGCAAATGAAGCTTCCCTTAAAAACCTGCTGATAGCTGTGTTCTATGTCATGGTGCCACCATTTAATAAACCCCATTATCTACAGTCTGCGGAACCGGGATATTAACTCAGCTCTAGGCAAAATGCTCAGCAGATATGTTGAGTTACCAAGCATGCATTTGCTTGATTAAAGCTTGCTTAAGAAGACAGATTGGACCAAATTGGACTAGATTTCAATGTATCCTTGTAGATTTTCTAGTGTTAGACGTTTTTATAATTCTTGATCTCAACTATAATGATATTGAACTACAAACTTTACTAAACTTACTGTCCCAACCCAAAGCAATATTTCTGTAATGAATGTGTGCTTCTTGAGAGCTCTATAGCCTGGTCCCATATTGTTGAAGCATTTGCGGGAAAAAACATTCTGATTTTGAACTAAACACGACAAAGAATATCATCTGGACAGCCAGTGTTTATGTATTAGTACCTTGGTGCTCAAACACTGGGAAGATCTTCAGGGCACTGGACGCTGCCCACCTGGGGAAGAATATTAATTGACTTTGGCAAGAGATGCTTTGCATCTTAGGTATTCTCTTCTGTTTTGCCATTGCACCAAGACTGGACTAAGTAACACAGTGGTTAGAGACGGGAGATAGAGGAAGAACTGAACACACAATAAGGAAGGAGCACAGAGATCCCTCCCAGAATTTGAGACATCATCTCTTGTGTTCCTGAAAGCCTTCAAAAAGTGCTTTTCACTGAGAAAGATAGTGGACGATGAAAGCACTGGTCTTCATTGCTGCATATGGGCAGATACATGTGTTCCTTCCCTGACCTCTGGATGAAAAGTGTATTATGCTTGATTCATATAAAGTTTCTGAGAAAGGAAGAAAAATAAATCAACATTTATGATGGAGGATGATGTATCAACAAGTTCTATTGGGTTTTACCTGAAGAGAACCAACTATTTCTTGTACTAAATAAGACAGTCTCTACACAAAATGTGGCTTACAATTAATCCTCTCAAAATTTAGTATTTTACTTTTCTTACCCACAGAATGATAGATACCGCTCTTGCTAGAAAAGATATTAAGTCTTTTTTTTTTTCTAGATCTGGTGACTCGTACAAGCAAAATCTTAGCACTCTGGGCCAGGTTTCATTCAGAGAGAAAGAGAGAGAGAGAGAGAAAGGGAGAGAGATGGGAGAAATGTCACAGAAACAATGTTTCCTTTGGCACCATAGCATTTCCCAAGTGGTACAATGACTTGAATCTGGCCCTTACATATGGCTATGTCATGCACCTCATTTGGTGAACTATCTCTTTGGCTTAATATCAAGTTTCTTTTTTAACTATCTACTTTAAAATTCCAACCTAATAAAAGTTCAAAATTTAGGAACAATAATACTTAACTGTGTCTCTGAACTAATTCCACAGAAATATCAGGCTTATGACAATTCCAGACATTATTTAATATAGAAGTAAGGATGAACTTTATTTATAGATTTCGTGCTTACTAAAACATAAAAATCCTTGAGAGGCTTTGAACTCTGGTTCTATTATTCCACTTCCTACAATAATCTTCATGATTTCCACATTTGATAGTTGAGGACTTTGTGGTTTATTTATAACATATTTGTTTTGGCCTTTATTTCTATTTATGTCTCCTTAAGAAAAAAAAAAAACACCATTGCACACTTTTTGGCTCCCATTTTTTGTTTCTTTTAAAAATTCATTTATAAAATAAAAAATATCAACAAAAGCATAGAATAAGAGGGTTACAATTCCACACAATTTCCACCACCAGAGTTTCATATCCCATCCCATCCCTTGAAAGCATTCCTATTCTTTGTTTCTCTGGGAGCATGAACCCAGGATAATTATGGGGTATAGAAGGTGGAAGGTCTGTCTTCTGTAACTGCTTCTCTGATGAACATGAGCATTGGCAGGTCAGTCCATACTCCCAGTCTGTTTCTATGTTTCCCTGAGGGTCAACAAATTCTACTGCTTGGGGAAGATGGGTCCTGAAATGAGTGCAGCCTATAATGCTCCTAGTTATGACCACAGAATGTGAGTTCAGACTTACAGTGATGCAGATGTTACACATGCTCCTACAGAAAATATAGAACTCAGATCAAGCCTATGGGGTTTACAGTTAACAGTATTTTATACTTTTCTCATATTTGGGAGCTACTCTCTCCTATTGCACAATTTTATGTTTAAGTATGACTCAAAAATTGGGTATTATTTTTCTTGTTATTTCCATAGTCTATTATTTTGAATACTTATTTGTATATTTATTTTTGTAGTGCTCTAGAATGACTTTTTCAGACACACACACACACACACAGACAGAGAGAGAGAGGGAAAGAGAGAGAGAGAGAGAGAGAGAATGAATAATACTGAAGCTTCCTTCAAAGTGGTGATGGCCAGGCTTGAACATAGGTCTTGCACAAGGCAAAACAATGCCACTATTCAAGTTAGCTATTCTGCCAGACCATGAATATTTACTTGTGTTTAAGTATGTATTATTAGGGTAGAGTATACAGCACTTCAAAGAAATAACAGTAACTAAGAAAACTGTCCTCCAGGTGCGGTGGATGTGTAGTGAAGGCACCAAGCACTGGAGGCAAAAAGACAAACAAACAGACAAAACCTCTTCAAGGGTGAGGAGATTCTGTGGAAATTGGAGAGCACTGACTACCTGTGAAATACCTGTAATAAAGAAGTCAGTGTTTCCTGGCTCTTTGGAGATTAATGCACCATCACGTAAGTGCCATTTGGGGGGGGGGGGTAAAGATTATTTTCCTAGCATAGTATACAAATAAACTGTTAAATATGGATTTTTCAACAAATATTTGTTATAAAATGTGCTAGACTTCATGGATAATTACAGAACTAAAAAAAATACCTCGGGAGTCGGGCTGTAGTGCAGCGGGCTAAGCGCAGGTGGCGCAAAGCACAAGGACTGGCATAAGGATCCCGGTTCGAACCCCGGCTCCCCACCTGCAAGGGAGTCGCTTCACAGGCGGTGAAGCAGGTCTGCAGGTGTCTATCTTTCTCTCTTCCTCTCTGTCTTCCCCTCCCTCTCTCCATTTCTCTCTGTCCTATCCAACAACGACAACAACAATAATAACTACAACAATAAAAAACAACAACAAGGGCAACAAAAAGGAATAAATAAAATAAATATAAAAAAATACCTCAGCTTTGTGTTGTTAAGTGATTTTTGAACATACAAACATTCATTCACACAAGGAAGAAAGTAGAATTAGATGTATGTTCTAGAAAGTCATTTTGCTAAATTACAATCAGCTCCACTGAATTTAACCAAATGGAATTTTTTCCTGTCCTGGTGAATTCAACATGGGGAACCAAACCTGTGTTCTTCATTTTCACTTTGATTCCTAAAATAGATTATTCTGTGAGAATATTCTCCCTCTTCTAGTCTTCTCTTATGAAGGAAATGGTCTGCCAAATGTATTGACACCACAGAGCTTTGGAAATGTTTATTCTGAGTCTTTCTTCCTTCAGGGTGATACTTTATCCAAAGCTGTGTAAAAGAGTTATTTTAATTGTGGTAAACTGCACATAACATTAAATATACAATTAATTACTTTAAATGCATGGTTCAGTCACACCAAGTACATCCTCATTGCTCTGCCACCACCATCATCACTCATGTCTAGAACTGGTTCATTTTCACAGACTTAAGGTCAGTGTAAGCACTGGTATCTTCTGCTTTGTCTGCATTTTGTATTTGTATATCCACATTTCTACAGTCTTACACATCTCCTCCAAGTATGAAAGGTTCAAAGCCCTGTCCACCTGCCTCCCTCATCTGGCTGTTGTGACTTTGTTCATTTCTTCAGCAATGGTGGACTATGTGAATCTGGCTTCTAACCAGACATCTGCTGCAGATATCACATTGTCCATGTTTTACACTTTGCTGGCCCCATTCCATGAATTCCACCATCTATAGTTTCAGAACTAAAGACCTGAAAATGACTCAGAGGAAAGCTCTTAGCATCATAGTATTAAAGGCAACTTAAGGATCTTAGTGTAGTTAAGAGAGAGTGAGAGAGCCCTCTTCATTACTAAGTGATAGGTTATTTTAAGATTATTAATGTTTATACAATTGAAAACTGTCTTTGCGTTAAAATGGTGACTAGAAGTTTTGGACTTGGTGTGAGAGTTGTCTTTGCAGAATGGCCTAGTCAGTGAAGCATTGTATGTATCCTCTAGAAGTCTAATCCTGGTTAGTTTAGCAAAATAAAATTATTTAGCAGTGTAAAAAAATTGCAAATGGTCATATCTTACTTGTTTTCTTTTGTAAAACATGGGAGTCACCTGTGTGTTTCCTTAAGGCTTATTTTTTGAATAGTCAGAAACTGAGAGGGAAGGAGAAGATATAGAGGGAGAGAGAAAGGGAGACACCTGTAGCATTTCTTCCTGCTCATGAAGCTTCCCACCTGCAGTGGGGACTGAGGCTTGAATCAGGGTTTCTGAACCTTGTAACATCTATGTTCTAGCAGGGTCACCACTGCTCTACCCCAGTCATAACTTTCTAATTAAAATTTCAATTTGAGGATTAACATTGTTATGATTTTATTTTGTTTTTAATGGCTCCTACAAGGTATAGCACCTGTAATATTATTTATTAGAATAAAAATTCATTTATGAGAGCACAGAGTTCTCAGTACAGTCTGAACTCTTCTCCCAGAATGACTCTCCATGTAGAAAGTTTCAATGCTGCTGCACATCCTATAAGAGGATGAAACTACTCAGCTATGATTCACTTCACTTTTGTAACATGACATAGGTGTGTAGGTATCTTCTGTCTGAGGAAGTCAACCAGACATCAGATATTAAGTGGAATATATAAAGCCTGATTATTAGGATATGTCTTGTCCTCCTCTCTCCTTCATATACCTGGAAACTATGTTTTTCACAATGGGAATATTTTGTAGTTTTATTCTCCATATCTATCTACTATGCTTCAAAACTCCTTTAATTTCTTGGATGTAAAACCAGAAAATTGTCAGATACTTAGAGGAAAATATTGGCAGAACTCTTTTCCATGTAAATTGTGAAGACATCTTCAATGAATTGAATTGAAATACAAAGAAGACTAAGGCAAGCATAAACCTATGGGACTACATCAAATTCAAAAGCTTCTATACAGCAAAAGAAACCACTACCCAAACCAAGAGACCCCTCACAGAATGGGAGAAGATCTTTACATGCCATACATCATACAAGAGGCTAATAACCAAAATATATACAGAGCTTGTCAAACTCAACAACAAGAAAACAAATAACACCATCCAAAAATGGGGGGAGGACATGAACAGAATATTCACCACAGAAGAGATCCAAAAGGCCAAGAAACACATGAAAAAGTGCTCCAAGTCTTTCATTGTCAGAGAAATGCAAATCAAGACAACAATGAGATACCACTTCACTCCTGTGAGAATGTCATACATCAGAAAAGGTAGCAGCAGCAAATACTGGAGAGGTTGTGGGGTCAAAGGAACCCTCCTGCACTGCTGACAGGAATGTAAATTGGTCCAACCTCTATGGAGAACCGTCTGGAGAACTCTCAGAAGGCTAAAAATGAAACTACCCTATGATCCTGCAATTCCTCTCCTAGGGATATATCCTAAGGAATCCAACACACCTATCCAAAAAGATCTGTGTACACATATGTTCTTAGCAGCACAATTTGTAATAGCCAAAACCTGGAAGCAACCCTGGTATCTAACAACAGGTGAGTGGCTGAGCAAGTCGTGATATATATATATATTACTCAGCTATAAAAAATGGTGACTTCACTGTTTTCAGTCTATCTTGGATGACCTTGAAAAATTCATGTTAAGTGAAATAAGTCAGAAACAGAAGGATGAATATGGGATAATCTCCCTCTTAGGCAGAAGTTGAAAAAACAAGATCAGAAGAGAAAACACAATTAGAACCTGAACTGGACTTGGCATGTTGCACCAAAGTAAAAGACTCTGGGGTGGGTGCGGGGGAGAATACATGTCCAAAAAGGATGACAGAGGACCTAGTGGGGATTGTATCGTTATATGGAAAACTGGGGAATGTTATGCATGTACAAACTATTGTATTTACTGTTGAGCATAAATCATTAATTCCCCAATAAAGAAATTAAAAAAAACTATTTTAATTTCTTTAAATTTCACATTACTGAAGAAATACTTATTTATAAGACTCTTGGTCTTTTCCAAGTCTAAGCAGATCTTCATACAGGTAAGAATATAAACTACTCGGCGTAAGGATCCCAGTTTGAGCCCCTGGCTCCGCACCTGCAGGAGTGTTGCATCAAAGGCGGTGAAGCAGGTCTGCAGATGTCTTTCTCTCCCCCTCTCTGCCTTCCCCTCCCCTATCCACTTATCTCTTTCCTATCCAACAAAAACAACATCAATAACAACAATAATAACTACAACAATAATAAAAAACAAGGGCAACAAAAGGGAACATAAATATAAGAAAATAATATAAACAGCTTTAAAATACTTTTATCAGAGTGACTTAGTGATAGTTTACATTATGAGATTCTAGGATAGCATGGGTGATTCTATACTTCACCCACCTATCATCAACGTTCTGTGTCACCATATTTGTCACAAAATGTTTAAGTCTTTATCACACAGGTCAATTTTTTGTAAGCTCATTTTTTTATTCTGCATATTTCATATATGAGAGAAACCATTTATCTTTAACTTCCTTACTAGATTCCTAAGCATAAATACCCCCAACTCCATTTATCTGATCCCAGGGTATACAATGTCTTCTTTTTTATTTGCAGAGAAGTATTCCATTGGATATATATTCCATAATTTCTTTACACATGTGCTGTCTATGGACAAGTAGGTTACTTCCCCACCTTGGGCCTTATAATTAAAACAACTATGAACATAAAGGTTCATTTGTCCCTTCACATAGAGCTTTCATGTAATTGGAACATCTGCATGGGAGTCTTATTGTTGAATCATATAGTAGTTCCAGTTATTCTTTGACAGCTCTCCATAATCTTTTTTATAGACAGTGTACCAGTTTACATTCCTACCAACAG
Source organism: Erinaceus europaeus (assembly GCF_950295315.1). Lineage (NCBI taxonomy): Eukaryota > Metazoa > Chordata > Mammalia > Eulipotyphla > Erinaceidae > Erinaceus > Erinaceus europaeus. Next base: position 17,934,781 of record NC_080170.1, read on the forward strand.
TGTGTAAATTGTCCTCTATTTTTTTCAAATAAAATCTATTTATGGACACCTTTGTTAATAACTATATATTTGGGTGATTAGAGTAGTTTTATAGATGTAGATTTCTAAACTGGTTGACATAATTAACATTGGCAGGAATAACCAGAAAAAAATCTAGTACTTTCTTAAAGACAAATAGCTGTTTTCCTTTCCTTTCTTTGTTTTATTTATTTATTTATTTATTTATTTATTTTTGTAGTTGGGATGATTGCTGGGGCTAGGTGCCTGTATGAAAAATCAACTGTTCCCTGTGGCCATCTTTCTTTCTTCCTCCCTTGCCTTATTTCTTTCTTTCTCTTTCTCTATCCCTTTCTCCCTCCCTTGCTGTCTTCCTTTCTATTTTATTTGATAGAACAGAGAGAGACTGGACGGGGAGGAGTATATAGGGAGAAAGAAAGGCGTCCTCAAACCTGTTTCACCACCATTCATGAATTGCCCCCCGCCCCCCGAGGTGGGGAATGGAGGCTCAATCCACGTCCTTGTACATGGTAATGTATGCTCTCAACTGATATGCCACCACTGGGCCCCAATAACTACTTATTCATGGTACTTCTGTTAGAAGTATTATATTATAGATTTCCACATAAGAAGCAGAGTCAACATCTTCTATAACATGTCAATGAATCACATCAAAAAGATAACTGAAGAGAAAAAATAGTCACTATTAGTTTCATTATGCTAAAACAAAATATATATATATAAATGTATATATATATATATGTTTAGCACAGTTCAGTAAAACTTACTATCCCTCTTCTAAATCCCATTCATTTATTTAATTCCTTATTCTATAGAGTTTAAGGTATGTATAATGGATACATAAATAGCACTTCAGTTTAATAAATGGTATAAAAAACAAATATTTTTTTATTTTTATTAACTTTTTAATTTTTTATAAAAAAAAACATTGATTAAACTATAGGATAAAAGGGGTACAAAACCACACAGTTCCCACCACCAGCACTCCGTATCCCATCCCCTCCCCTGATAGCTTTCTTATTATTTTTATTATTATTATTTAAGAAAGGAGACATTAACAAAACTGTAGGCTAGGAGGGGTACAACTCCACACAATTCCCATCACCCGATATCCATATCCCATCCCCTCCCCTGATAGCTTTACCATTCTCTATCCCTCTGGGAGTACGGACCCAGTGTCCTTGTGAGATGCAGAAGGTAGAAGGTCTGGCTTCTGTAATTGCTTCCCCGCTGAACATGGGTGTTGACTGCTCGATCCATACTCCCAGTCTGCCTCTCTCTTTCCCTAGTAGGGTGGGTCTCTGGGGAAGCAGAGCTCTAGGACACATTGGTGGGATTGTCAGTCCAGGGAATTCTGGTCGGCATCATGCTGGCATCCGGGACCTGGTGGCTGAAAAGAGAGTTAACATACAAATCCAGACAAATTGTTTAACATTCATGGACCTAAAGGCTGGAATAGTGCAGATGAAGTGTGTGTGTGTGTGTGTGTGTGTGTGTGTGTGTGTGTGTGTGTGTGTGTGTGTGTCGGGGGGTACTCTCTGCAGACTCTTGTGTACTTCTGTTCTCAGGTATATATTTTTCCCTGGTTTATGGAAATGTGTGAACATATACTCTATCTCAGGGGACCTGGTCTATATCTAGGTTTGGGGGCTTTATTGAGGAGTGGACAATCTGGAATGGAATTAGAGAATACTATAAAAGGAAAGGTCTCACTGGAGTGATGAAGCTGAAGGGTTGTCATTCCACACCTGAAGTCTCTGGACACAGTCTGAAGTGAAGCATGCTGGGGTGGCACTTATTGCATTGATTAGGTTGTGTTCAGCGGATGCAATATTATTTGATATGAATTGAGAGAAGCATGCAGGAAAGTGGGCCCCACCCTAAGGTTCCAGGACTGGGGGGAATATAGGCAAGTATTTTGAAGCAGAAACTACTGGTGATTTTGAGATTATAATTATTCCAACTTATTACCACTCAGTGATTCAATTTCCTTTTCCACTCATGAATTTTTTCATTATGATATACACAGCATATTTATTTTTCTCTCATGATGGTGTTTCCTCAAATTTCTTGTACACAGGAGCTCCAGGTAACATTTTAAGTAAAAAAGGTACACACACACACACACATTGAGAGAGAGAGACCAGTGCTTTTCCAAAAGTAGGAAGGAAGAGTATAATTTATATCTAGTCATAAGCATGGCCAATCAGACAACTTCCGAGATTAGTTGTTACATCAACCTGCTCTTACTATGCCTTTTAAACAACAGAAACTCTCAGCTATAATAGAGGCAAAGTTATCGGTCTTTTTTGTTCTGAGTTTGTTTCTTTAATGTGTACTTTTTAGCTGATATACTATATTATTTGCCATTGTTCATATCTAAAAGTATTGTATTTTTGACATGGATACTTAATTTTTATTACTTAATTAATTACTTTTAATTACTGGAACACTGCTCAGCTTTGGCAGATAGTGGTGTAAGGGATTGAACCTGGGGCCTTAGATCCCTCAGTCATGCACATCTTTTTTCATAACCACTATCCTATCTCCTCCACTCAAGATACTTGGCTCTTAAACTTACATCCGTGTGTTTTGTGAGTTGGGACAAATCTTATTTGAGTACATATTATTGTACAATTGCCCAAGGACCATTTACATTGTCAATCTATTGCACGCTAACTCTGCCATATTTTAATGTTCGTTTTTGGAATTGTTCTGTAAATATGCCTTCATTTCATGTGCTATGGTCTCTATTTCCACACTCCCACACAACTATTTACTTAAAATAGATTATAACAATTGTGACATATTGTGTAAAAATTATATTTCTCCAGTTGTCCCCATTCTTCTCCCCTCAATGAAAGCAATGGTGACATCAATGAAATAACTAAACAATAGACAATGCTTCTAAGAGAGAAGACACAGGCAGATATGACATAGTTAGGACTGGAGATTGTCGAAGTAGAAAGATTAAATGAACTCCTTAACACATCTCACATATTAAAAATATTTGACTGAATTTATTTGTCTATATCAGAACAAAGTAGAGTTCTAGTAAAGATGAATCAGTATTTAATTTTACTGATAATAAATAATTTCTCCTTGACAGATATTGTATTGTGATTATTAGGCAATTTTTCACACTTTTTAAAAAATATTTATTTTATTTATTTATTCCCTTTTGTTGCCCTTGTTGTTTTATTGTTGTAGTTATTATAATTGTTGTCGTTGTTGGATAGGACAGAGAGAAATGGAGAGAGGAGGGGAAGACAGAGAGGAGGAGAGAAAGATAGACACCTGCAGACCTCTTCACCACCTATGAAGCGATTCCCCTGCAGGTGGGGAGCCGGGGTTTGAAACGGGATCCTTATGCCGGTCCTTGTGCTTTGCACCACCTGCGCTTAACCTGCTGCGCTACAGCCTGACTCCCAATTTTTCACACTTTTATGTGCTGAAATGAATACTTTAGAAATCCTATACCTCCATCAGGTGCTTACTTAAACAGAAATGACTAATCTATCAGCTAAGCATCAGAAATTTAAATTCACTTAGATATTTCCAATTTTAGCATTGATCTCAGTGGTTGGGTCTGTCTGTCTGCTTCCCCTATGCATCTGAACCAAATGAAAATTGCCACGGAGTATACCTCTGGGCTTATTCTCCAACTCTTATTCCCCAGGCTCCTGGACTACAGACACTTCTCCTGATATCTTTGCTCAATTAGTCCTCTCCATGGGGTTCTTAGGTGGGCAGATATCACAGCTGTGATATCTAGACTATTGACATTATTCTTAGTGCCTTGAGGTGGTTCATTATCTTAGTGAAGATAAAAGGTTTTCCCCAAATCTGTTGGGATAAAGCATGGTGCTCCTTTCTGTCACACTGAATGAAAGCAAATCTTTATGGATGAAGAGATTCTGTGGACATTGGAGAGCTCTGAACTTGTGAAATACCTGTTGGAAAGTGTCCCGGCCAGGAACAGGGCCTAGGAACCCACGAACCTGGAATGAATGGAACAAGAGACACGAGAAATGACAGCAAGACAGGATTCTGATCAAGCTGCAAAATTTTATTGTGTTCATGGGCATTATAATGCTTTGGGGAAGGAGAAAGTGCTGGAGGAGGAGTAGGAGGAGGAGGATCAATCATCAGGGTGGAATGTTCCTTGCAACATACAATGGCCAAAATCATGTTTGTTACTATAACTATGTGGTGTGTCACCTGATTCCTGATAAATGGCCTACCTGCAGGGAAATAGAAACTTGTCTCAAGGGCTTCCATTGTTTCAAAGTTTATCTTCTATCAAGCAGAGAAATGGCTCTTGGCATCTCCTCCCTTCATTACAATTTAACTGAGGGAGGAAATTGAGGGTGAGGGGTAAAGACCTTAACAGCAGATTTGGTGGGCATTAACCAGAGGGGAGAAGTATTGACCCAATTCCTCCCGCGGGGTGAATGCAAAACCAATCTTCCCGCATCTTATAAGACTCTTGGTGTCTTTTAGGGAGGGGAGGCAGAGCCACAGTTTCCAGGCAAACAATGTTGCTGACACCAACCTCCATGCAAATCAGGTTTGCTTCACGGGGGACTCAGAGGCGGACTATAGGGTCCTCCCCCTGCAGTTCTTTGCCTTGCACCCCTTACTTGTGTCCTTGCCCTGTCAAGGATGGATGTCTCAATGCATAATTCTGAGTTTATGCCATCCGAAAGGGACGTCTGTCAACCTCAGGTTCAGCCAAGCCTTTTTCAGCCAAATCAAGTGTATGATAATGTATTTGTAAGGGTTTTGATGCCAAGGAGTCAATTTGCCATTTTATAAAATCAGTAATCTTATTAAAAATAAAGGGTCCTAAGGTAATCATTAACAAATGATTATCAGGGGTCCCACGACTGATGGCAGCCAAGTAAAAAAGGTGGGATTCATCCATGATTGTGCAGAGGAAGGGTCATATCTATTTCTCAAATCTCGACTAAGTGTTTGTAGGTTTTTAACATTTTCTTATATAATTCCTGATTCATTAATATAGAAACAATGGCAAAAAAGGGAGGAACCTGCTTAGCTTTACAAGAAGAATGACTCGTCTGTTCTGTAAAGTAACCTTTGCCAGAGACGTGATCTGTCTCTGTAGTGACTCTAGACTGTTTGTGGTGGAATCTATGACTTGTTGTAATTTGTCAGAAAAGTCATGGGAGAAGTAAATAGAATGTCCTAGTGCCCCACCAGCTATGCCAGTAGAGGTAGCTAAACCTATGCCAACTATCAATGGGAGAAAAACAGCTCTTTTATGAGTGGTGTGTAGGAGCCATGCAAACTCATCAGGTTCATATAAAGTGAGTTGGGGGACTATAGCTACCATGAGGCAGGGCCCAGGGGTAGTGGTATTTATGCTAGTCAGAAGTGTCCCACAGCACCAGAAGTAAGCTAATGGTGGTGCTGCATGGACTGCACTTACAGAAACATTACGGGTGCAAGTGAAATTAACAGGGCCCGAGTTGCTGGTATAAAGGCACACCAGTATGAATGAATTGCCTATGTGTTCTAGAAAAAACAGGACTGAGGGGACGGAGGGATGGGGCCCCATAGGGAGGTCCTTTTTGGTGGCATCTAGGAAAGTTGGAGGTGTGTTGTTTAAAGGTGCTGCTGCAAGAATTGGTCATGAAAGGGATGCACACAGCAAGCAACGGGAAGTGTTGAGAACAATCTGAGGATAATTTAAAAGGTTAATTGCATATTGGAGATATAGGGGCCAGGTAGCCCTTTTTTTAGTGACTTCCATGGCTGAATTTGTTTGGAAAGCCGAATGGAGCTTATTTTCTGTTTCTATAATGACTTGATTTACTTGTTCTCTATGCTCGACCAACGCCAATTGTCGGGAGATATGTATAGTTCCTATAGGATATGTGGAGTATCCATCATTATATAATTTCCCTGTAACTCCCTCTTGCCAATGGGTATCCCAAGGATCAGAAATCTGAATAGTAAACTGGGACCCTTGTAATCTGAGAATACTGGGCTTTCCTGTTTTGGTTTTTGGCGAGTGGGCATCATGAAGAATGCAGGATCAATAGCGGCAGCCCCCATAAGTGGAAACATCAGTAAGGCATCCGATCCTGTCTTTATTATCAAAGGAAAAGCAGGCATAAGGCTGATTGGTGCTAGATATAGTCTTGGGAGAAATATTAATAACAACAGTCTCCCAGCAACCTTTAGGAGGACAGCGTGCCATGCCAATGTTTTGTACTGTAGTGTGTGAGTCTTTGGTTTGTGTCTCTCTAACCTGGAATTCCCACTGATTAACAAGCGCTGTGAAGGTGGGAATAGCCAATATTAGGGGCATGTAGAGAAGACAAGGAAGCATCACATGGTTGGACTTCTTTGGAGCCATCTTCAGAGTTTAGTGTTGTTTTTCTGAAAAACAAAAGAAGAAAAAAGGGCCTCAGGAACTTACATTCTTGGGCACGGAATACATTAGTAACTCTTGGGGCTTTAGGGAAGTATATCAACACTGTTTTTAGGAAGAGCAGGGCAATCTCCCCTTGAGGGTGAGATTCCATTGACTTGTCTAACAAGCCTTTCAGGAAGCCACCTAGGAGCTCCTTCATTTTGATCATATATGCAGGCTGAGCCACATCCCCAGATGAGGACAGGGTTGGGACCTTTCCATTGTGAGGTCAGGGGGTCACGCCACCTGACCATGGCTTGTCTATTATGGGTCTCTGGATGCCAGATAGGGTCAGCAGCGGATCTTTCTTGTGCATCGAGGTTGAGAAAATTAAGAACAAAAAGATCATGGTTGAGGATATTACATGGCATTCCACAGGTTTCATAGAGGGAAGTCTTTTTGAGTTTATGCAGTGTTTCCTTGAGCGTTTGGTGAGCTCGTTCTACAATGCCTTGGCCCTGAGGGTTATAAGGAATGCCAGTCATATGTTTAATACAGAGGCTCTGGCAAAAGGCCTGAAAGTTTTTTTCCAGTATATCCCGGGCCATTGTCTGTTTTGATTATTTTAAGTTTGCCTATAACTGAAAGGCATTGAAGGACATGAGCAATAACATTTTTGAGGCCTCTCCTGTATGAAGGGAGGCAAAGATAAAGCCACTAAAGGTTTCAACAGTAACATTAATGTATTTAAGTTTTCCAAATTTATTAAAGTGAGTAATATCCATTTGCCAAATTTCACTTGGGACCAGTCCACATGGGTTAACTCCAACGTGAGGGACTGGGAGTGAGATAGAACAGTCAGGGCAATTCTTAACAATTTCACGAGCTTGGTCATGGGTAACCTTGTATGCAAGGTGAAGGATCTGAGTTAAGGTGGTGGAGAGAATGGGCCTGTTGTGCTAGGGAAACGGGGTCAGTAAGTACAGGGAAGGTTAACTGAGTGGCAGCATCTGCCAGTGTATTTCCTTCAGAGAGGGGACCAGGTAACAGTGTGTGTGCACGCAGATGGCCTATGAAAAAAGGGCAGGTTTGAGCAACAATTAGGGAGTGCAATGTTAGAAATAAGGGAGAAGCATTGGTGGAGGATTTGATAAAAGGAACAGTCTCTAACAAGGGCACTGAATGAGCATCATAGGCACTGTCTGTATATAGGCTGAAGGGTTGGGAATGCAGTTTTTGAAACCTTTATAATAGCTTAAAGCTCAATAAGCTGAGCTTAAGTATAAGGGGAGGGGCAGGAGGTAGGATTCCCATCAATCACGTAGGCTGCAATTCCACTAGCAGAGCCATCAGTAAATACCAAGGAGGCCTTATCAAGAGGCTGGGTAGCTGTTACCCTGGGGAACACAAAAGGATGCACAGCAGCAAATTGTAGCATGGGATTGTTGGGATAATGATTATCAATGGTGCCTGAGAAGGAGTCACATACAATAGGCCAGTCATCAGAGGCTTGGAGCAACCAGTCAAGCTGGTCTTTAGTGTAGGATAAGATAAGAGAGTCAGGATCTTTCCCAATATATTGATGGCTCAATTTTCGTGCTTTTATAATCAGCTGTGCAACCAGGAATGGATATGTGGCAAGCACTTTTTGAGGGGAAGTGGGCAGATGAACCCATAGTAGGGGGTGTCCTTTATCTTTGGTTTTAAATGAGTTTTGCCAGAAAACACCAGTGGGTGTATGAGAAGTGGAACAGATAACAAACAGCAGGGGTATATTATAGTCAATTTGAAAAACAGCCTGCTCTTGTATAGAGCGGTTTATAAGGGTTAAGGAAGATTGGGCTTCAGGGGAGAGCTTTCTGGGGGACAATGGGTTGGGATCACCGTTAAGGATTTCATTTAGGGGGAGCAAGGCGTGAGTGGGTAATTTTAAATATGGTCTAAGCCATTGAATATCACCTAGCAGTTTCTGGAAGTAATTTAAGGTCTGTAAATGGGAGGTGCTTAATTGAATTTGAGGGGTTAGCATGCGATGGTGAAGCTATTCATATCCTAAATAAGTATAAGGGAAGGGTCAGCTATTTGTACTTTATCGGGGGCAACTTGAAGTCCTCTATTTGAAAGGCTGGCTGTCAGGTCTTCTAGGCATTGAAACAGGCTGTCCTTTTGGGCAGCAGCCAAAAGTATATCATCCATATAATGAAGAATATATATGGAAGGCCATCTCTGTCTAATTGGAGCAACAGCTTGATCAACAAATTTTTGACAAAGGGTAGGGCTATTTGCCATGCCTTGTGGTAATACTTTCCACTGATAATGGGGCATACGGCCCTGAAAATTTATTTGGGGTATGCTGAAGGCAAAATAGGGCCTGTCATCAGGGTGTAAGGGAATAGTGAAGAAACAATTTTTGAGATCAATAACTATTTTAAAATAGCCAGAGGGAATTGCTACAGGGGAGGGTAGACCTGGTTGAAGGGCCCTGATAGGGAACATCACTTTGTTGATGGCTCTTAAATCTTGTAATAATCGCCATTTTCCTGATTTCTTTTTTATGACAAAAATTGGGGTATTGCATGGGGAGGTAGTTGGCTCTATGTGACCTGCAGCAAGCTGCTCCTGCACTAGCGTCAGTGCTTCTTTAGCTTTTTCTTGTGTTAAAGGCCATTGATCAACCCATACGGGGACACTTGTTTTCCAGGCAATTTTTTCTGCATGGGGTACAGGCATGTCAACAGCAATTAGGAAAAAGGCAGAGGGGGAGGGATACCCAGACCCTCCCAATCTGTTCTTTGGATGACTGTAAGGGGGTCTCTAATTCCTTGAGAGTTTTTTCCTAGTCCTCTTCCCGGGATAAAACCTTGATTTAACATCTGCTGGGTCACCTTTTCATTGGGGTTGCACATAATGACATTCATGAGAGAGAGAATATCACGGCCCCAGAGATAAACTGGCAGCCCAGGGATAACAAATGGAGTAACAGAGCCAGTATTGCCCTCTTCATCTGACCAAGTAAGAGCCTGGGAGCTGACTTTGGGGTCAGTGGACTGGCCTATGCCTTTTAAATGGGTGTGAGAGGCCGTTAAGGGCCAAGTGTGTGGCCAGTCTTTTTCAGAAATGACTGTGTCTATAATACCAGTAAAAAGTTTGCCATTCAAAAATAATTTTAAGGAGGGGAGGTCGAGAGAAACCTGTTGAACCCAATATGTGTCTGAAGACTCAGGGGGGTGATGAAGAAGGGACTGCTTATGGAAATTATTATTAAGGTGTTGTAAGGGAAGTAATATTAGCTGCGCTAAATGCTCACCAGGTGGAATGGCCTGCGTGCCTTCTTGAGAGGAGGCGATAACTTTAATTTCTCCAGTGAAATCATTGTCAACCACTCCGGGGACCACATGTAGACCTCAGAGGGTGGAACTAGTTCTTCCTAGTATGAGGCCAAACAAATTTGGGAGGGAGGGGGCCAAAGACTCCAGTATTTATGGTCTGAGTGCCTATATCGGGGGTTAATACTATGGGAGGTGGCACAGAGGCCCAGTCCTGCGCTGCAAGCGGTGGCCCTCCAGAGACTAGAGACCGATCTGCAGAGGCATTGGTAGTTGGCTGGGGAGGGGGAAGCAGCTGGGCTGGAGCCCGAGGGACAAACCTGATAGCCCCAGGGGTTGTCCTTTGTGTGGGGGCCAGGGGCCGGCCCTGCAGGAAGTTTCCCGGTGGTGGGGGGGGTTAAGAATTGGCCCTGGATATTAGTCTTAGATTTGCATTCAGAGGCCCAGTGCTTGCCTTTTTGGCAGCGCAGACAAACTGTTGCCGGAGGAGGGTGCTCCAATACTGGAGATTGGGCTTGGGTGGCGGCTGTACACTCTCTTATGAAATGACCGGGCTGTTTGCAATTAAAGCAAGTCTTATTTTGTTGGCCAGCGCCTGCAGCAAAATTGTTGTTACGGAGGGCGACCCCAATGGCGAGCCCAAGAGCATGTGTAGTGCTGATGCCAGAGCAAAGCTTAACATAATCAGCAAGAGTGCCACGCTTGTGAGGACAGATGGCATCTTGACAAGCGGGGTTAGCATTTTCAAAAGCCAAATGTTTAACAAAAGGATTATCAGTTTCATCGCCTCTGAAAAGCCTTTCTGCTGCCTCATTTAAACGGCTAATAAAATCACTATAGGGCTCTTCTGGGCCTTGTCTAATTTTTGCCAAAGAAGTAGTGGTAGATCCCTTAGGAGGCAAGCGCTTCCATGCTTTTAAGCCAGCCTGTTGTATCTGGGTGAGCAAGCCAGGTGGGAATCAAGCTTGAACCTCATTGGAATTATAGGGGCTCTCACCTACAAGTTTTTTAATAGTCCAAGTCTTTGAGTAATCTTTTTTCTCATTAAGCTGAGCCAAGTCCCTACAGTTTTCTATGAACTCAATTCTCCAGGATACATAGTCCCCTCCATTAAGAGCAGCATGAGCCAGCCGATTCCAGTCATTGGGAGTGAGCCATTTATCACTAAATCCTCTAACAATGCTACAGTAAAGGGCAACTGCCGCTTTTAATTTTTCTAAGTATTTAAGATTTAGATTTTTATATTTTTGAGAGCAATTATCATCATTATCATCATCTGAGTTTGATTGGGTTTTGTCATTTTTAGTTTTAGAGGGGGCTGAAGATTGTGGGAGATTATCATCACTATCAACATCTGAATCTGGAGGGTCCTCAGGGTCTTCTATTTGTATAAAAACCTCATGTGCAGGGTCAGTTTGAGTCTGCCTCCAGGTAACAGGGAAAGCCAAAACCGGTTTTGATTTGGATGGTTTAGATTTAGGGATTGGGCTTAGGGTTTTGGGGGATGCTAAAAATGTAAGTTCTTCTGTAACTGCAGCTATTTCTTTCATTAATTGAAGCTTCTCTCTCCAGTCAGCAAGGACCTTGCGGAGGGTGGAAATTCCTGTAAGGGCTCCTGAGCATGCCTGCCTGATGGAAGAATCATCAAGGAGGGGGTCAGGCTGGAGAGCGGGGGCATGAATGTGAGGAGGGGGATTAAAGGGAGGAGGACACCAATCAGGATTGTGGTATTTGGCAGCCTCTCTTTCTAGCAAAGCCTCATCCTCCGCGGGAAGTGCTGCAGGAGAGGGGGGGGGTTCGTAAAACTGGATAGAGGTGGGGGAAAGAATGCGGGGTTTTATTCTCATATGAATTAGCAATAGGAGGGTCAATGAGGGGAACTTTAGTGAGTGAGGTGAAACCTGTAGGAAGGGGGGCAGAATCATTATTTTGGCCAGATAGTGGGGGATCAAGGTCAACAATTACAGAAGGGCACAGGGCTGGGGTCTTTGTCCTGGAGGATGGGTGAGAAAGTTGCCGGAGGACTTTTTCACCCTCTGTAATAAGGCTTTTAATATCAGGGTGATTATTATAAATTTTTAAGATATCATTAATTAAATTCCAATAGGAAAAGGCAGAAACAGGGACACGTTCAGGACCAAAAGATTGATAGTAGTAATTAATACAATCACCAATTCTCCTCCAACACCTTTCATCAATAGTGCCTTCCTGGGGGAAACCAGGGGCAAATATCTCCAATATAGTCTAAAAACTTCTTTAAATCTTTCTTTTTAACCCTTGTTCCTCATGTCTTGAGGGACTCCTTGAATCCTTTATTTTTTATTTTATTTTATTTTCTTAAAAGATTTTATTTATTTATTAATGAGAAACATAGGAGAGAGAAAGGCCAGACATCACTCTGGTATATGTGCTGTCGGGGATTGAACTCAAGACCTCATGCTTGAGAGTCCTGTGCTTTATCCACTGCGCCACCTGCTGGACCACTCCTTGAGTCCTTTAATAAACAAGTCTTGTTTACTAAATGCCTGTCCCATGGTAGTGCTTACCTTGCCTCTGTGACACTCCTCCAGATGCGACTCACTGCCTGGCAGTTCCATGGCGATCTATGCGAGCCGGTGCGTTACTCCCTCGGCCACTGTGGATCACTGAATTCAGATAGGCCTATCCTCTCGATCAGCGGTGTTCCTAGGTCCAGAAGGCTTCTTCGCCCCACGTTGGGTGCCAGATGCCCCGACCAGCGGAGCGTGAACAGGGGCTAGGAACCCACGAACCTGGAATGAATGGAACAGGAGACATGAGAAATGACAGCAAGACAGGATTCTGATCAAGCTGCAAAATTTTATTGTGTTCACAGGCATTATAAGGCTTTGGAGAAGGGAGGAAGTGCTGGAGGAGGAGTAGGAGGAGGGGGAGCAATCACCAGGGTGGAATGTTCCTTGCAATATACAATGGCCAAAATCATGTTTGTTACTATAACTATGTGGTGTGTCACCTGATTTCTGATAAATGGCTTACCTGCGGGGAAATAGAAACTTGTCTCGAGGGCTTCCATTGTTTCAAAGCTTATCTTCTATCAAGCAGAGAAATGGATCTTGGCAGGAAAGAAGTCACAGGATATGGAGGAAACCTGCCTGCAGCATCTGTCTCCCCACTAATCACCAGGTTTGACTTGGATCATCTGGCTGGCTAAGGGACTGTCTCCTTCCTCCCTCACCACTCCATGTGTGTCCTTCCTGAAGCAACATGCTTGGTCAAGTAAGACAAACTACCCCAAACAAAGAAGGATCTGTCTGAGTAACTGTAACAACTGTTAGAACGTCAAAACAAGCTCTCAAGAACTCATAGTCTTCTGGGAGATGGGAGGTAGCACAGTGGTTTAAGCACATGTGGTGCAAGCACAAGGACTAGCATTAAGGATCCCGATTCAAGCCCCCAGCTCCCCACCTGCAAGGGAGTCACTTTACAGGCAGTAAAGCAGGTCTGCAGGTGTCTGTCTTTATCTCACCCTCTCTGTCTTTATCTCCTCTCTCCATTTCTCTCTGTCCTAGCCAACAACAATGACATCAATAACTACAAGAATAATAACTACAACAAGGGCAACAAAAGGAAATAAATAAATAAAATAAAAATAAAAATAAATTAAAAAATAAAAATAAATAAATAAATAAAAATAAAAAAAGAAATCATAGTCTTCTTTGTTTGCTGAATCACTGGAGATTAATAAACCATCATTATGTTAGTGGGGTAATCTTAGCCATTTTGCGGAAGACAATGTAACTTTTGTCTATGAAAGAGAGAAATTATGGGGTTGGGCAATGGAGCACTTGGCGTAGTACATATGTTACTGTGGCATAGGGCCCTGGATTAAGCCCCTGGTCCCCAACTGCAAAGGGGGAAGCTTCATTAGGTATAGAACTACTAGGAAGCTTTGGCCCTATGGAAGCTTCATTAGGTATTTGGCCCTATGGAAGCTTCATTAGGTATAGAACTACTAGGAGCTTTGGCCCTGCTGGCAGGGAGCTGAGGGCTTGAACCTAGATCCTGTGTGGGTCCTTAAACTTAGTACTATGCTTAATTGGGTACACCACCACACAGTCCCTTGTCTTTTTGTTTGTTTTATTTTTTCCATAGCTATATAGTCTCAGCTATTGTCTCAATTTGCTGACTTTTAGATGTGTGCAAAGATTGTATTCTCTATTCAAGATAATCTAATACAACTACTATATATTTTACTGGGGGAGAGGGGTGGGAATACATTATAATAATATAGAAATTTTATATAATTGTAAATATAAAAGACAATTATGAATGACTAACTTCAGAGACATGGTTCATAATCCTGGGAGATAGTGCAGCCACAATGCTTAGGACTGCCTCTATGCAAATGGCCCATAACCCACCCACAACAATAATAGACAGAGATGTGTTGTGCCATGGTCAAAATAGCCAAATTAACAAGCAGAGCCAATACAAGAGAAGTAGCATCTGGAGCCTGAAGCTTCCTTTGTGACATCAGTTCATCATAAAAGGAAAACTGCTTCTCCAGTTCAAACCTCTAGTGGTCAGTGTCAAAATCTGAAATAGACTACATAGGCAGACACTACAGTCTTGGTGACTGAAGTATCTAAGACAGTCTTCTTAAAGGTTTTATATTTACACAGATACACAGGTGAGTTAGTTGTTAGTTATTAGAACATGGTCTCTTGGCATAGTTAGCTTTTTACCCTCTCCTAGTTAGAGGAAATTTCCAAATTAACCCCTAAGTATGTTGAAAGTATAAGCATGTGTTTATAATATGATGGCATATGAGTGTGATGCATTTATACGAAGGCCTCTACACAGGAACGATACAGTGAAAATATATTAAAAAGGATAAGAATGTGTAGAAAGACTGAGTGTGTGCCAAGGTTTGAGATGGTTCAGGTGGTTAGTACAGTAGTGCAGGCTGGCCTTCACTGGGTGAGTAAGTGATAACAAAGCAGAGACAATGAAGATCAGGTTGAACTTTCTTGAATGGACAGTAGATAAGTAACGATGAAATCCGAAGAAATGTTTTATGGAATGTGCCTAATTATGTCTATGCCTAATTGCCATATCTTGCTTTGCATTTCTTGGATGCTTGCTTACAATAACTGCTGGCCACATCTGCTTCTGTAACCCTGCTCGCTTTTGCATTGGCAAAAAATATATATAAACTGAAACTCAACTGAATTTGGGTCCTGGAGATTCTCAAAGATGATCTGAACTCCTGGACCACACATAATAAATCTCCTTTTCTCACTCACACTGGCTCCAGTCTTCTTGATTATTAATAGATTCCCTTTACACTGTTTAACAATGTCCTCATAACCAACGACTCTCTTTTTCATTCTAAATAGTTCACAAAAGTCCCTTTGTTTCAATTATTTTCCTCATCATTCAGAATCAGCATAATATAAATACACATGGGAAGCTGAGAATGATACATTCTTTGATTTAGCATTGTAATTAGTTTGAGATGTAGAATTGGAATGTGTTCCTTGAAATAAGTGCCTTCAAGTAGGAATGCTTTCAAGATAGGGAGAATTCAAGGTCCACAAACATGGCAATAGAGTGGTGAGAGCATAACACCAATGTCTCTAGATGCATTGTTATTATTGTTGTTATTATTATTATTATTATTATTATTACATCCAGGGTTATCACTGGAACTCAGAGTCTGCAGTACAAACCTCCTGGAGGTCTTTCCCCCCCACATTGTTACCCTTATTGTTGTTATTGCTATTGTTGTTATTCTTATTGTTGTGGGATACTACAGAGAGAAATTTAGAGGGGAGGGGAAGATAGAGAAAGTGACAGAAAGATACACACCTGAGACCTACTTCACTCTCTGTGAAGTGACCCCCCTGCAGGTGGGGAGCCAAGGGCTCAAGCTGGAGTCCTTAAACCTGTCCTTGTGCTTCAAGCCATATGTGCTTATCCCGCTATGCTACCACCCAGCCTCCATCTGGACACACTTGTAGAGTGCTCCAGGGATACAGGTTGTGGGCACAGGGGCCCGCGTTCAAACCCACCCCCCATCCCAATGCAGGAGGAAGCTACACAAGTGGTGAAATAGTGCTACAGGTGTCTCTTGTCTCTTTCCATCTTAATATCCCCTTTCCTCTCAATTTCTTTCCATCCAAAATAAAATATAAGTAAACAGTTTTTTGAAAGGAGTGTCCCAGCAGAAGCCTTAACAAATGCTATGCCATTGCTACAGTACTTGGAAGGTAACTTACCACCACATGACAGACTAAGAAAATCCAGTCTAAGATTTGGAAAACAACCCAAGGACCCAATGTCAGGTGGATGGATAAAGAACATGTGGTTTATATTCACTAATGAAATATTACTCAGCAATAAGAAAAGATTTTTTTATAAAGAAACTTTCATTTTGCTGCTCTGTAAATGGAATTGGAGGGGTGCATGCTAAATGAAAGAAGTCAGATGATCTCACTCGTGATTTACAAGAAACAGTGAAAGGGGACTGATAGGGTGAAACTTGGATAAATCCTAGGTGTATATTTTTATGTCTGGGGCCACTAATGATATAGGGGGGCACAACAAGGCAGGGAGGACAGATAATGTCCTGCACTCAAGGGAAATATTCTTTAAAAAAAGGTATTGGGGGATTAATGGTTTACAGTCAACAGTAAAATACAATAGTTTGTACATGTATAACGATGTTGTGTAGTATGCCAGCTCCCCCTGGCTTCTGCTTAACCAAGCACCGGTATGCCTATATGGGATTGGTTTGATCCCACTCAAAGCTGCGGTCTATTTACATAAATCACTTTTAAATTTACATAAAGCACCACCCTCCCTCCAGGGCACTGGTGGTTCAGTGGTAGAATTCTTACCTTGCTTCGCCCCCTCTCTTTGTCACACCCTGATTTTCCACCACTCCCTTTTCGCTCCACCCTCTCTATGTCATATCCTGTTTCCACGGTACTTGGAGAGTATAAATACAGCTGCTCTTCTGATTAAACACACTTGGAAATTGCTTTCAAGCTCTGAGAGTTCCAGAGCATCTCCTGCGAAGTTAGTGCAGCACGAGTTCCTGATCCCTCTCCCACGCAGCAGCCTAGATCGGCTTCAGTTGAGTTCTCTCCAACCCAGAGAGCACTAGCTCAGGAAGAAGCACCCTCAGGCTATCCTGGCGTAACATCTCCCAGTTTTCCACATAACAGTTCAGCTGCCTCTAGTTCCTCCCCTAACCAGGCTCCAGAACCAGAACTCCATCCCCCCCAACCCCAATGCACAGTGCTTTACTTTGATGCAATACACCAACTCCAGTCCATGTTCTGCTTAGTTTTGTCTCCTCTGATCTTGTGTTTCAACTTCTTTCTATGAATGAGATCATCCCATATTCATTCTTCTGTTTCTGATTTATTTCACTTAATATGATTTCTTCAAGTTCTATCCAAGATGGAGTGAAAAAGGAGAATTCACCATTTATAATAGCTGAGTAGTATTCCATTATGCATATAGACAACTTATTCAGCCACTCATCTGTTGTTGAGCATCTAGGTTTGCTTCCAGGTCTGGGCTATTATAAATTGTGCTGCTATGAACATAGGTAAACTCAAATCTTTTTGTATGGGTGTATTTGGTTCCTTAGGATATATTCCCAGGAGAGGAATTGCAAGGTTTTAGGGTAGGTCCATTTTTAGCCTTCTGAGAGTTCTCCAAACAGTGCTCCACAGGGGTTGGACAAATTTACAGGGAAATGTTTTTGGTGCTGGCTTATGTAGGTAGCACATTTGGGGTGAGACTTGGAATTGTATCACTAAAAAAAATAATAATAAGTGCTATAAAACATTTTCTTTATTTAAAAAGAATAAAACTAGTCTATATTTAAATTTTTGAATTTACCCCTCTCCTATGTTACAATGACTTTAAACTATTCTTATAAACCCTTAGAAATTTATTCCATTTATTCATGTTCTCCAAAAAAGGACAATTCTTAATTTTCTTAAATTTATTTTCATATTTTATGCTCAAATCATAAATGTTTAAAATGCCTGGAATATTAAGATATAGCCCAGATTTTAATTATGTCACTTATAGAGGATTATTTATAAATTTGATTCTATAAATTAATTGCCCCCAGAGTTATTGCCAGAACTTGGTACCTACAAGATGAATCTACCACTCCATGTGGTCATTTCATTCTTTTTGAAAAGGAAGATAGAAAAATAGAGAGACACTTGCTGCACTGCTCAACCACTTGTAAATTTCTCCATCAGGTAACCAGTTTCAACACATGTTCTTTCATATAGAAGTGTCAGCACTCTACTAGATGTCCTTGTCACCATCCTAAAGATTTATACAACATTGATAGGAAGAGAAGCAGACCATCATTCTAGTATTTGTGATGTCACAGGTTGAAATTAACCTTATGCATTAAACTCTTAATATTGTATCTACTATTCCACTTCCTAAGCTACTTGACTAAAATTTTAAAATATGAGTCACCATTTACTTTTAGTCAAACATACATTTCAAAGAAGATACTAAGGTGTGAAAACTTTTCCTAATATTTTAAAATTATTTCAAATTGCAGTACAATTCACATAATGTGGACTATCCATTTAACCACTCTAGGTGGGCAATTGAAATGGCATTGTATACATTCACAGTGGCTTACTATCAACCATTCCTGAACTGTCTCATTTGCTATGCTTCTTAAGACCAAATTCCATTCACTCCCTACTTCATTGAAACCATTATTTAGCTCATCTCTGTAAGAATTTGGTTAGTTTGTATTAACTCATATAAGCAGAAATACACTATTTTAATCAAGTAATGACTACAGAATATGAGTTATGTAGCAGAATGTGCTCAAGATACAGTCATCTTTAAAGGTATTAAGTGAAGAAGTAAACATCAATTGTAGCTATTAACATACAACACATAAGTTGGATTCTAGGAATGCTAATGGCCACCTCCCAGACCACTTTCACCTCAATTTTCCAAAGCCATTTGTTGAAGAGACATTATTTTCCCTATTTAATATTATGAACACAATTGTCAGAATACAGATGTCTATAGTTGTGGTGACTTAAACTGACATAGAATAAAGAGAATGAGGGCAGGTGTAGATAGCATAATGGTTATGCAAATAGACTCTCATGCCTGAGGCTTTAAAGTCACAGGTTCAATTCCCTGCACCACCATAAGCTAGAGCTGAGCAGTGCTCTGGTAAAAAAAAAAGATTGAGAATAAAGAGAATAAAAGGATCTTCAAAGAAGCAAGAGAAAAACAAAGAGTTACACACAAAGAAATCCTATTATATTATTGGCATATTTATCAACATAAATTCATAAAGCCAGAAGAGAGTGATTGTATATGTGTATGTGTATGTAAATGTATATGTGCTGGGCTGGCTAGCTTTGCTGGTGGGAGACAGACGACCAGGGACTCATGGCTGAGCTGGGAATGCAGTTCAATCTTTACTGACAAGTGGGGATGCAGTTCAACAATCTAATCTCTTCTAATCACAATCCTGTCCTATATATCTTCTGAGGCAGAAGTGTTAGGAAGAAGAAGTACGTAGGATAGGGGGTGGGGAGAAGGAAAAACACACGAACCAGTGGGGATTAAACCAGTGCCCTGCAGGCAGGGCAGTTCCCAGGTAACTGGTTATGTAAATAGATTGCAGTGTTTAAGCAGGAGGAAGCTGGAGTACTGCCCAACATCTCCCCCTTTCTTTCTAACTAATGTCCATAATATCAGGAGTGTGGGGTGAACAGAAACCTATATCGTACAGGAATTTTCAAAAGGACTGGCACAAGACAGGGAGGAACAAGTAGGAGAGCAGCAAGAACCAGTGTGATGCCAAGAGGAGGCCTGAAGGGGTGTTTCCTGCCTCAAAGGGCAGTGTCTAACAGGCGAAAGGGTGTTTCTTGCCTCTGGGGACATGTCTTGTCTCTGGGGGCATTTCATGCCTCAAAGGGCGTTCCCTGCCTCTATGGGCATCTATTGCCTCTGGGGGTGTTTCATACTTCAAAGGGCTTTTCCTGCCTCTGTGGGCAGGACCTAGTAAAGGGGGAGGGTTCCTGACTCT
This sequence comes from Erinaceus europaeus, assembly GCF_950295315.1. NCBI lineage: Eukaryota > Metazoa > Chordata > Mammalia > Eulipotyphla > Erinaceidae > Erinaceus > Erinaceus europaeus. The sequence continues at coordinate 17,954,597 of NC_080170.1, forward strand.
GGGGACAGTGCCTGTAGAAGAGGGGGTGTGGCTTATAGAGTCCCAAGGCAGATGACTGCAGTCATTCTTTGAGAAACCCATCAGCATAAAGGGAAGATGCTGTAAAGTTGTGTAAAGTGTCCAAGAGGTGTACCAGTAAGTCCTACAGAAGTGCCAGTTCAAAGCAGATGACCACAGAAGAAATGCCAGGGGATGAAACGCTGCACGTCTGTCTCGATGGGGAAGGTAAGCCACCAGAATTCCGCTTTTCTGTAGAGAGTGAGCTTTGGAGTCTGTGAATCTGTTTCTTCAGGTCATACCAGGTCACATCACTGGTTTCGGGGATGCGTTGTAGTCATGCCATTTTGTGGGTGATGTCAGTGAACAGGGGTCCAAATGAATTTCTGGGGATACCATTTGAGCAGCTGCTTTTTCATGTGAAGACTTGACAGCTGTAATTCACTTACTTGTGAAGCAAAACTTGTAGAAGATTAGAAGTTTACTATAATTGGTAACTCCATTATAATTCGTTTAAGTATCTTTATAATTTTGGAAGTCCTTTCTAGTATGATTTCAAGGTTTTTTAAAGAGTATAAGCTAAATAGAAGAACCATGGTTAGAAGCCTCAGCCATGAGAATCATTAACATAACCATTGCTTTTTCTACCCACCCATACTCATACAGTTTTCAGGATTAAATATTTCCAAGATGTAAAAAATCAAAAGAGAAAAAAATAATTTTTGACTGTTTCTGGATGTCTCTAGAAATCATGGCTGCATCCAGCTTTTTTTTTTAAGTCAATGTCATACAAAAATTCAGTCATTCAAATCACTCTCTTGTGAAATGCAACTGAAAGCAGACAGCAAACTTAAGATATTTAGAGAGAATAACGAGGGGGGAATCGAGAGAAAAGCCATAGGCAGCTTTTGCTTCATTTACCTTGAACCAGATTATCCAGATCTCACTGTGTAGCATCATGAGTCCCCGGAGGGCGTCCTAGTCCAAAAAGGTCCTTGAAATTCCATTTAGGTTGCTTCTGATGGTTCCTGCTGGATTGCTGCAGGCACCAATTTTTAAAAATGTCTTCCCATCAAAGAAAGAATCAAATTAGGAGGGTAGAACCAACCATGTGTCTCCATTCTTGGACACTGCCAGGGTACTGGAGAATTCTCTTCAAGTTAGAGTAGTCCTTCTCAGTGGGAAACATGTGAGAGGAAGTCCAGAAAGTCCTAAGGGAAATCTCTGTGCATATCCCAACTCTACGATCACAGTCATAAAGAACCAAAGTGTGGCTGGGAGAAAAATGTTCCAGAGATAGAGAAACTGTCTCATGAAGAAAGAGTAGAGGCTTTGAGAAACCTCTTCATAAGTAGAAAAGCAACCCATGGCAGATGGGTAGCCAAGTTTACTTATCTGGGGGATGGGCGGGTTAGGTCCCACCCCACGCTGGTTGGGCGCCATATGCTAGCTTTTGTCCCTGTTCAGGCACCATTTGCTGGGCTGGGCTTGCTTCACAGGTGGTAGAGAGAGGACCAGGTACTTATGGCTGAGCTGGGAACGCAGTTCAATCTTTATTGATGTGCAGGGACACAGTTCAACAATCTAATCTCTTCTATTCTCTCTTCATTAGAAAGCCCTGTCTTTTATATCTCCTGAGGCAGAAGTGTCAGGAAGAGGAAGTACATAGGATAGGGGATGGGGAGAAGTAAAATAGCATGTGAACCAATGGGGATTAAACCAATGAAAACAATGATTATATAAATAGACTACAATGTCAAGCAATGCAACAGAAGGGGTCTTAGAAGCAGAATTTAGAAGCATACCAACAAATATGTATATGTACATGTATATAAGAGAGAGAACTCAATGAGAAAAAGTTTAAGTAAAGAATAGTATACCCCACCACCCCACCAGAATGTAGTCCATACTAGATGGGAGAATTAAAACCCTCCTCAGACGAATTCTGGGGACATATCCAAGGAGTAACAAAACAAGAAATGACTGTGCTGGTGTGAAGCCAGTTAAAAAAGACATAAAAGAACATCAAAAACACGAAAAACAACATGCAGAGTTTGAGGAAGATCTCTGAATAGCAGGTGCATGAAAAAGTCTGAATGGAAAAACAGCAAGGAACAACGTGGGACAAAGGTAACTGGAACTGAGAGTAGTGTGTCAGTTGGAGGAAGACACCATTGTAATGTGCACACTCAGCACTGAACAATGGCCACAAAAGTGAAGTGAAGGCAAAGACTGTGAAGTGGGGCAACTGAAAAAGGCTAACACAGCTGGCCCTAATCCCTTTACAACACATGGTACCCATCTGTTATCTGGGATCCAAAACTGGGCATAGATGTTGGCTGATAGATAAAGTCTCTTTTTATCTTTTTCTAGTAGGGTAAGGCTCTGGAAACTTGAGTTTTGAAATATATTGGTTGGTCATCTAGGAGGTCAAGATGGAATTGCAGTAACATTTGGAACTTGGTGACTAAGAAGCAATAAGGTATAAATGCATAATAAACAGGAGCCAAAGAGTAGAAATAGAGCAAAAGAAAATAAAGACCTTAGGGGAAAGCAGATTGGTTATCTATTTTAGGTTTGTTCTCAGGTGTCTGGGATTTCACTAATCTTTGCATGAACTTGATAGCTAACTTAGAGGTGGACTAGATATTTTTCTAGTAGCTTCAGAGTGGAAATTAGAATCTGAATGCCAGGTTAGGGCAGAGAGTGGCCTCAAATTGAAATAATATATGAATACAGTTATCACATTGGTCTGACACAGGGCCCATGTATGAATGTATATATCACAAGAATCTATGTAAATGATATAACCTGCAAGTCCACATTAGTCTGAGCTCACAGTCCATGGGAATATGCTAGGTTGGATGCATTATAGGACCAGTCTTCTTCATGTGATAGAGTGGTACGACCAAGTCTCCCTTCAGAGAGTGGGGTTGTCCTTATCATTGCTGGTTTGTAGTGAGGATAATGCCATGTAGAAGTCCACAAAATGTCTAATTATCTTAAATTTATGTTTATGTGAGTTTAGTTAAATTTTATTATTTATATTTAATTAAATTTAATTAAGTTTCAATATTGATACAGATAAATACTTGACTAGATATTGTTATTCAACTGTCCACACACCATTTACTGAAAATTATATACATTCTCACTATCCCATGGCAAGATAACTTTCTCATTGTAAGTGCTCCCTGAACCAGTCAGTACCTATGCCTTCATTTCTTATACTATGGTCTATATCTCTACACCCTCAGCCAAATGATTACTAAAAACAATTTATAATAAAAGTGGCATGTTCTGTAAGAAATCTTCATTTCTTCAGTTCCTTTGCACCTTCTTCTTTTCAATGTCAGCAGTGATGGCATCAATTAAATCACAATAGGTAAACTAAAAGAGGCAACAGAAATCACTTCCAAGAGAGAAGACACCTTGTACAATGGTTAGGAATTATGACTGTGAAAGGTGAAATAATAAATTAAATCTGTAGAGCACCCAACATATTAGAACTCTTTGATTGTGTTTATATATCTGTAGGCTTACAATGAAGACTATTTAATTATTTTTATATTTATTTTTTAATATTTATTCATTCCCTTTTGTTGCCCTTGTTTTATTGTTGTAGTTATCATTGCTGTTGTTGTTGTTGGAAAAGAACTGCCTGTGAAGCGATCCACCCTACTAGGGAAAGAGAGAGGCAGGTCAGGAGTATAGATCAGCCAGTTAATGCCCATTGTTCAGCGGGGAAGCAATTACAGAAGCTAGACCTTCCACCTTCTGCACTCCATAATGACCTTGGGCCCATACTCCCAGAGGGATAAAGAATAGGGAAGCTATCAGGGGAAGGGATGGGTTATGGAGTTCTGGTGATGGGAATTGTGTGGAGTTGTACCCCTCTTATCCTATGGTTTTTGTCAGTGTTTCCTTTTTATAAATATTTTTTTAATCACACTTTTGAAATAAAGCTAAGTAAAGTCGAAAAAATTACTGTTCAATTCGCTAGGTTTTGTATTATGTTTTTTAACAATATCTGACACATCTACATCCTGAAATAGCTAATTTGGAAGTTCTTCACTCTCCTAGTTAAACTACTTTCCTGAACAGACAGGATTAATTGAGAAACTGAGCATCAGGGATTTTAATCCTCTTGGAACTTTCCAAGTCTAGTATTGGACTGAATGGTTGAGTCTGTTTCTGTCTCTCTCCCTAAGCAGCAGCAACAAGGAAAATTCGGTCACACAGTTAAACATCTATGCTAATTCTCTGTTCCTGTTCCTCAGGCTCTTGGAGTTCTGCCATCTCTCCTGGTCTCCCTGCTCACTTAGTCCTCCCCTGGGGGTTATTACAAAGGATGACATTATTGCCATAGAACAAATACCAGTGATTTGCTCTTCATATATTAGAAAAAAGATGATTTGTTGGATAAAGCCTGCTGCTTATTTCTGTTACACTGTATGAAATCAGATCTTCATGGATTAGAAGATTCGGTGGCATTTCAAGAGGTCTTATCACCTGTGAAATACCTGTGATAAGGAAGTCACAGTCTTCATTGTTTCCCAGATCCTTGGACATTAATACACCATCATCATGTAAGTGCACTAATTTGGCACATTTAACGGAATAATACACTACTTTTACTTTGGGGGAAAAAAGATTATGGGCTTTGGTGGTGGAACACCTGATAGAGCACACCTTTTACCATAAGCAAGGATTCAGCTTTAAATCTATTATCCACATCTGTGGTAGGGTGTCTTCAAAATTAGTGGAATCATTCTACAGGTGTTTCTTTTTATCTCTTTCCTTCTCACTCTCTCCAGTTTTATCAAAAACAAAAGGGAAAAAAATGGCTGCCCATATCAGTGGAGTTATTGTCCTAGCAAAAGTACTGGTTCTAGCAAAAATTCTGGTTGCAAATGAATAAAAATATAAGAAAAGCAAAGGAGGGAGTTGGGCTGTAGCGCAGTGGGTTAAGCGCAGGTGGCGCAAAGCACAAGGACCGGCATAAGGATCCTGGTTCGAACCCCGGCTCCCCACCTGCAGGGGAGTCGCTTCACAGGCGGTGAAGCAGGTCTGCAGGTGTCTATCTTTCTCTCCTCCTCTCTGTCTTCCCCTCCTCTCTCCATTTCTCTCTGTCCTGTCCAACAACGACGACGACAACAACAATAATAACTACAACAATAAAACAACAAGGGTAACAAAAGGGAATAAATAAATAAAATAAATATTTAAAAAAAAAAAGAAAGAAAAGCAAAGGAGTATTCCCCTAACATCTTACCCAGTTAAACTGATAAATATGGGTCTTTCAAAGCATCTTTATTGTAAATGTATGCTTGAATTTTATTGAGGGTTACAGAGTCAATTTAAGTAGAAACATCCTACAGGTTTAAAACAAGACTGTCGTGAACATAAAAGTACATCAGGAGAAAAAATAAGAAAATAGGATTAGATATGTTGTTGTTAAAAATTCGGAGGCTCCAGCTGGGTGGGCTAGCTTCACAGGCAGGTAACAGAGATGACCAGAGACATACGGCTGGGCAAGGAGGCTGTATTTCTTTATTCAGGAACAACGATTACAGAACTCTGCTGTCTCTTTGTGGTGGCGCAAGCACTCTCTCTAACTCAGTCCCTCTCCAACTCCCGAACTCTCGAACTCTGGAGGGGTTCCTAGGGGCGGGTGGGCCCGCGAAACTAACTGGACTGATCCAATTCTCTTGGTGGGGGAGAACTAGAACAACTCAATGTAAAGCATACAACAGTATGTTTTATTGTCATTTTGCTAAATTATATTAAATTTGCTAAAATTTAACAAGTAGAATATTCCTGCCCAAATTAACCCAATATAAGAAAAAAATCAGTTTCTATTTTTGTCAAGCATTTCCCTGAAACAGATGACTAGATTATCATCTAGTCATCATGTTCTCCTCTTCAAGTCAACTCTCATGAAGGAAGGAAATTATTATTATTTCTAAAGTTCTTTTTAATTAGCTTTATTTATTGAATAGAAACAGCTAGAAATAGTGAGGCAAGGAGTAGATAGAGAGGGAGAAACAGAGAGACACCTGCAGCACAGCTTCACCACTCCCAAAGTTTTCTCCCTGCAGATGGGGACTAGGGGATCAAACCCGGGTCCTTGTGCACTGTAATGTGCATGCTGAACCAGGTGCACCACCACCCAGCCCCAGGAAGGAAATTATTTACCATGTGTATTCTCACATTTGGCTCTTGGACTATATTTTCAACTCTTTTTTACTTTGTGATCAGACTCTCTTCCTTTTACTCTTTCTCACCTTCCTTTCTTTTGTTCTTTCCCTCCCTTCCTTCCTTCCTTCCTTCCTCCCTTCCTTTCTTCCTTCCTTCATCCCTTCCTTTCTTCCTTCTTTCCTTCCTCTCTTCTGCCTGACTTCCTTCCTTCTTCCCTTTCTGATTTTCTTCCTACCTTTCCCTTCCTTCCTCCCTTCCTCCCTCCCTCCCTCCCCCCTCCCTTCCTTCCTTCCTTCCTTCCTTCCTTCCTTCCTTCCTTCCTTCCTTCCTTTCTTTTTCCAGCAGGGTTATTGCTGGAGCTTTGTGCCTGCATTACAAAATCACTAATCCTGGCAGCCATTGTTTTTCCATGTTACTGGATAGGACAGAGAGAACATGAGAGAGGAACTGGAGAAGTAGAGGAAACTTGGAAGACACTGCCGACCTGCTTTGTCACTTTTAAAGTGCTGCCCCTGCTGGTGGGGAGTTTGTAGCTCCAACAACAACACAGGACTAGGATTACTTCAGAAACCCTCCAAAACAGCAGGGAGTGAAAACATGGATTTATGGACTGACAGGGGCTTAAAGAGAGACTCCTGTGGTGAAAAGCCCATATGTACTCAGAAGTGGCTCCTACCAGTGCAGCTGTTTGCCAGTTAACACATCACCTCTGGTTGACTTTTATCAACAAAAAGAAATATGAACACACTCAATTATCAGATCATCCTCCCATCCCAGGGAATTTTCAACATTTATGGGTACATCACGATAATATAACAACCAATGAATTCTGTAATGGGAATTTAGAAGTGTCAATTTAACTGCTTATATACAAAGCTTTACAGTCTTAATCTGTTTTGAGATTTTGTCTTCCCTTTCATATTTACATTATTTTATGTACAATTAACATGGGAAAGATTGACAGATGAAAGGTAGGTAGAGTTAGATGTACAATCACATCACAAGATGATGACTTCATACAAGATGATCAGCCTTGCCACCAGAATACAAAAGTATCTTTGCCTTTATTTCTGTGTGCTCTACTACATTCCACAGCTCAAACTAGGACACATACCGATGGCAAAAATGATCAACCACACAAAAGTGACTGAGTTTCTTCTTCTGGGGTTGTCTGATGACCCAAGTGTGCAGACCCTGGTAGCTGTCTTCTTCCTCCTGGCTTACTTGGCAGCACTGTTAGGAAATGGACTCATCAGCTTCCTTATTACATGTGACCCTCACCTCCACGCACCCATGTACTTCTTACTCAAGAATCTCTCCTTCATAGATCTCTGCTTCATTTCTACAACTGTTCCAAACTTTGTTCTCAACTCTCTTACAGGAAGAGATATCATATCCTTTATGGGCTGCATTTTCCAAGTCTTTCTTTTCATAAGCTTTGCTTCTGCTGAAATGGCCATCCTCACAGTGATGTCCTATGACCGCTATGTGGCTATCTGCCACCCCCTACACTATGAGGTCATCATGCACAGAGCTGTCTGCGTCAAGATGGCAGTGGCTGTATACCTAAGTGCGGGACTTTCTGGGACAATGCACACCATAGCCACCTTCTCCACAGGCTTCAGCTCCAATGAAATTCACTGCTTCTTCTGTGACATCCCTCAACTTCTCTTGATCTCAGAACCCAAAGTCAACATCACTGAGATGTCAGTGACAGTGCTCACTGCGAGTACCTCTCTCATCTGCTTTGTCTGCATTTTGTATTCCTATGTACACATCTTCTCTGCAGTATTAAGGGTCTCCTCCAAGGATGGAAGGTCCAAAGCCCTGTCCACCTGCCTCCCTCATCTTGCTGTTGTGACTTTGTTCATCTCCACAGGGGCTGTGGCCTACCTAAAACCAACCTCTGACCAGTTATCCACTGCAGATATCATTTTGTCTGTTTTTTACAATGTGGTGCCCCCCTCCATGAACCCCATCATCTATAGTTTAAGAAACAAGGACCTAAAAATGAGTCTTGGAAAAATGCTTGGTATCATAGCATTTAAGTCTACTTAAATGCTTTTGTTGATTTAGGAAGAGAGAGAGGGGTTTTCTTAAGTCACATATGATTTTTGAATTTTAACATTTACTTAATGAATGTGTCTTTAAATTATTGAGCCACTTTGTTACTTTGGGGTTAGTGGGAGAACATTTGTTGTAGAATGATTCAAGCAATGGAACCTGTGAAATATATAAGTGTATGTACATGTTTTAGCATGTCTGTGGATGTGTGTGTCTTCTTTAAGGCAAATCCTTGTTATCTTTATAGTAGTAAACTATATTTATTTAAAATATTAATAAAAAGAGTTGCAAAAATTTAAACATTCTATTGAGATGACAGCTTAATGGCATTGATGTCACTATCATTTTTATTTATTTTTCATCATTTTATTGTGGAGGGTTAGTAGATTACAGTACAGTTGTTAATACATGTGGATATTTAGTCATCCGAACATGATATATGTCTCACCTACAAACCAAGTCCTTTTCCACTATCACATAACAGGACCCTTGAGCCCTCCCCAGCCCACTTCCTGCCCTCTTTCTTCATAATCCTTTGCTTTGATGCAATACACCATATCCAGTTAAAGTCTGACTTTGTGTTTTCCTTTTCTATTCTTGCTTCTTAAATTTCGCATATGAGTGAGATTATCTGGTATTAGTTCTTTCACTTTTTTACTTCTTTCACTTAACACAGTTACTTCAAGCTCCACTCAAGATGAGTCTAGGGAGATAAATTCATCTTAACACAGAGTAGTATTCCAAAACTTTCATAGCCAAAACTTTCATAGCCACTCATCTGTTGTTGGACAGAGTTGCTTCCAGATTTGAGCTAAAACATAGTGTTCTACTATGAATGCAGGTATACATAGATCTTTTTGGATAGGTGTTTTTTCCCTTTGGATAAGTTCCCAAGAGAAGCATTTCTGGATCATAGGGAAGGGCCACTTCTAGGTTTCTGAGTATTCTCCAGATTGTCTCCAAAGGGACAGGCAAAACTGAATTCCCACCAGCAGTTGGGGGGGTTCTTTTAACCCACAGTCTCACTAACATTTTATGTCACTGCCATTACTAATGTATGACATTCTCACAAAAGTAAAGTAGTACGTCAACATTGTGTTTGCGTTTCTCTGATAATCAATTACTGAGCATTTTTTCATTTCATTTGGCCTTTTAGATCCCTTTTTTGGTAAATGTTCTGTTCACACACTTTTCTTTCTTTTCGATGAGAGGTTTTTTTTTTTTTTCTGAGGTTTTGTAAACTTTTTATATATTTCTGTGATAAACTTTTTGTCTGGTGTGTGGTATGTAAAGATCTCCCATTCTGTAAGGAGTCTTTGTTTTTGTTCTGTTTTCTTTGCTATGCAGAAGTTTTTCAATTTGGTGTAGTCTCAATAACTTAATTTTGTTTTTGATTTCCTTGCACTTGGACTTTAGTCATTGAAGGTGTTTCTAAAACTTATATTAAAAAGAATTCTGTCAATGTTTTCCTCTAAATAATTTATGAGATTTGGTCCAGCATCCAAAACTTTCATCCACTTGGAGTTATTTGTCTATGGAGAAGTGTAATGGTCAAATTCTATTCTTCTATTCATTTCAACTTAATTTCCCCAAATAATCTTTGAAGATATTCTCCTATCTCTATTCTATATTTTGAATTCAATTGTCAAAAACTATATGTCTGTGTGGTGACTTAAACTACCAAAGACTAAAGGTAAGAAAACCATCCTCAAGGATGCAAGAGAACAAAGTTATATACAAAGAACTCCTATTATATTATCAGCATGTTTATCAATATAAACTCGAAGTCAGAAGAGAGTTACCAGATGTATATTGAGAACTAAATGAGAAAGGCTTTCAGCCAGAATACTCTACCCCACCGATGGTCATCCAGACTAAATGGGAGGATTAAAAACTTTCTCTGGTGGTGCTGGGAATGTGTCCAAACAGTAACAAGAAATGAAAGACTTTACAGAGAGGAAACCAGTTAAAACAGAAATAAAAGAACACCAGAAACCCCCCCCCCCCCCACACACATATACACACACAAAAATCCAGCATGAAAAGCTTAAGGAAGATCTCTGAATAGGAGGTACATTAAAACAGTGTGCATGAGAAAACAGCATGGGACAATATGGACAAAGGCTGATGGAATCCAGAGCAGTGCCTCAGTTGGGGGAAGGTGCCATTGTGATGTGCAGCCTCAGCACTGAGCAACAATCAGAAAAGTGAGCTGAAAGCAAAGACCTTGAGTAGGGTGACTGAAAAAAGGCTAGTACAGCTGGTCCTGATCCCTTGACAAGACACAGTGCCCAACTCTTATCTGGAGTAGAATTCAAACCAGGCATAGATGTTATTTGATTAATCTATTAGTTATTTATATCTTTAGCATATTTAGTAGGGTAAGGCTTTGGAGACTTGAGTTTCTGGGATATATTGGCTGGTCATATGAATTAGGGACATCAAGATTAATTGTAGTAACATCTGGACCTTGGTGGCTGAAAGGCAATGATATAAAGCAGGACAGAAGGATTAATAAACAGGAACCAAAGAGTAGAAGTAGAGAAAATGGGAATAAAGTCCTTAGGTTGGAAAAAAAAAGATAGGTTTTCTATGTTATATATGTTCTAAGGAGGCTGGCATTTCAGTAATCTTTGCATAAGCTTGATAGGTACCATGGAGGTGGACTAGAAATATTATCTGGGAGGGTGGTATCAGAGTGGATAATAGAGCTTAAACATCAGGTTAGGGCAAAAAGTGGCTCTATAACTTGAAATAATATTTAAACACAGGTATCAAATTTATCTAAGAGCCCATATGTGACCATATTTAGCAAAGGAATCTGTATAACCTATATAACCACCATGTGAATGGTGAGTCAGAGCTCACAGTCAATGGCTACTGCTGGCTAAATGCTAGGCTGGACACAGTACCAGTTTTATTCAGGTGACAGAGTAGGACAACCTAGCCACCCTTCAGAGACTGGGGTAGTCCTTTCCATTGCCAGTTTATAGTGAGGATAATGCCATGTAGATGTCCACAAAAGGGCTAATGTTCTTATAATGTTCTACATTTATGAAGAGTGTGAGTTTAGTTAAATTTTAATATTTTACTTATATTAATAAAAATAAACACTTGACTAGCTATTATTATTAAACTTTCTAAGGACCAATTACTGATAATATATCCTCACTATCCTACAGCAGGCTAATTCTCTCATTTTAAGTGTTATCTGAACTGGTCAATACCTATGCCTTAATATCTTGCCCAATGGTATCTCTAAACCTCCAGCCAAATGATTACTTAAAATAATGTATAGTAAAAGTGACATGTTCTGTAAGAATCCTTATTTCTTCAGTTATTTTGCACCTTATCCTTTGCAATGTCATCAGTGATGGAATCACAGTAGGTAAACTAATTGAGGCAATAGAAATCACTTCCAAGAGAGAAGACACATTATACTATGGTTAGGAATTATGATTGTGACAGTATAAAGAATAAATTGAATCTAGAGAAGATCTCCCATCTTAGAACTCTTTGATTGCATCTATATATCTGTATAGGCACAACGGTATATTATAATAAAATCTAAGTATTTAATATTATAATAAAATTACTGTTCAAATAACTAGGTTTTGTAATATATTTTTAACAATGTCTGGTGTATCTACATACTGAAATAGCTAATTTGGAAGCCCTTCACCCTCCTAGTTAAACTACTTTCTTGAAAAGACATGATTAATTGAGACACTGAGCATCGGGGATTTTTTAATATTTATTTCTTTATTTATTCCCTTTTGTTGGCCTTGTTTTATTGTTGTAGTTATTGTTGTTACTGATGTCGTAATTGTTGTTGAATAGGATAGAGAGAAATGGAGAGAGGAGGGTTAGACAAAGAAGGGGAGAGAAAGATAGACACCAACAGACCTTCTTCACCACCTGTGAAGTGACTCTGCTGCAGGTGGGGATCCTTATGCTAGTTCTTGCACTTGGCACCACATGCACTTAACCGAGCATCAGGGCATTTAATTCTCTTGGAAATTTCCAAGTTTAGTATTGGACTGAATGGTTGAATCTATCTCTGCCTGTCACCCTAAGAGGCAGCAGGACCAAAGCAAAACTCTGTCACAAAGTAGACCTCAATGCTAATTCTCTGCTTCCTGTTCCTCAGGCTTTTAGAGTTCTTCCATTTCTTCTGGTCTCTCTGATCACTTAGTCCTCCCCTGGGGGTAATTGCAAAGGATGACATTATTGCCATAGAACCCATACCAGTGATTTGCTCTTCATATATTAGAAAAGGTGAATTTGTTGGATAAAGCCTGTTGCTTCTTCCTGTTAGACTGTATGAAATCAGATCTTCATGGATTAGAAGATTCTGTGGAGTAGGGCACCAAAGTAAAAACCCTGGGATGAGGGTGAGGGTGAGGGTGGGTGTTTGGCTTTCGGGGGTGGCAGAAGTTGGGGGAATGGGATCAGACACAGTCTTTTGGTGATGGGAATCCTGTTTATGTACACTGCTATTAATTTGTAGTCGTATAAATAACTGCTTAAGTAATATGAGAGGGGAAAAATTGTATGTATCAAACTTTTTAAAGCACAGAATGAGTTTTTTTAAATCATACACTGATTTTTTTTTATATACTGACTCTCTAAAAAGCAACAAATGTTTACTTCCCCTTCCTCTCTTTCTTCCTCTGGCAGGCCAGTTATATGAACATTACTCCTTTTGAGATCATTCCATATGTCTCTGTTGTTGTTTTCAGTGTCTTTCAATGTCTTTTTGAGCTGTTCACCTCTTTCTTAGTTTTCTCTAGCTCATCCTCTGTATGGATAATTCTGTTTTCTGCTTCTATTAGTATGCTTTCCCTTCCCTCAGCTTCTTTCTTCAGTTCAGCTACTTCAGATTTAATTTTTCTAATTACCTCCAGGTAGGTAATATTTTCCTTGAGGGTCTCATCTGTTTTTTTCCCTAATACTGCTAGCCCTTTCCTCCAAAGTTGTTTTCATTTATGGATTAGTAAGTTTATTATTGCTGCATCCTTTTCTTATCTATGGTTACTCTGGATGATTTTTAGTTTCTTCTGGGCTCCTGTCTTCATTCATTGTAGTAGCAGTTTTATTTGCTCTTGATCTACCCATTTTTTAAATTAATTTGTTTTTTATTTTTATGTTCTGTTGTTCCTCAGTTGTTGTGTTTTGAGTACAAGCCATGCTATACAAAATACCTTCATGTCAAATGCAATCACCACCCTCAGAAATCACAATAGTAACTGAAGCAAGGATTGAAGCAGTTTAACCAATACCAGTTAGCCTAACAATGTCTCCAGTCCATGAAAAAGTAGCAACCAAATCCAAATGAAAAATAAAGAAAGGAAAAAAGGGATAGCAAGAGTAGATAATTATGCAAATCTATTGCCCACTGTAAATTCTAGGGGTAGCAAGAGGAGAAAGGGAAGTAGAGCAGAGATATACACACAGAGTCCATTTTGTGATATCATTGGTTCTAGCACTATTACCATTCAACAGTTTTTTACTATAAGCTAATTTTTTTTCTTTTATCTTGCTTAATGTTGCTAGGTAGAATGCTCGGTAATATGTTGCATAGACAAAATGAAACTGAGCACCCTTGCCTTGTTTCTGTCCTTCGAGAAAAAAATTGCTGTTTGAGAGTTTTCATCTGTTTCTTGCATTTGTCAAATGACTTCACAGCATACAGACATATATGGTTTTTATCTTCTACTATTCATAAGTTGCAATGCATTTTCTGATTAGTCTGTTGAACTATTGTTATATCCTTATAATAAAACAATCTTGATTATCATGAATGATGTCTTTAAAAATGCTTTATTGAGAGATTAATGGTTTACAGTAAATAATAGTAAATACAATTGTTGGTACATGTGTAAATTTCTTTTTTTCTGCAAAACACTCTACTCCTCTGCCTAGGTTTTCTTCCACCACTGTGCACCAGGACTTGAGCCCCATCCCCCAAAGTCCTTTACTTTGGTTCAATACACCAAACCCAGTCCATGTTCTCCTTTGTGTTTCCCCCTCTGTTATTAATTCTCATTTTCAGTCTATGAATGACATCATCCCATATCAATCCACAAATGATGCTTTTGTTAAGTACAGATGAAAGTATTTTGTTGAAGAATTTTACATCTGTGTTTATCATGGGTATTAGTCAGTAGTTTCATCTTTTCTAATGTATTTCCTTTTTTAAGTTCAGATTTAGTTTTACTGAGTCAATGCTATATGAGGTACCTGTTGTCTCAGTACAATTTAATATTTCCCCAAAATATGTGACAACATACTTCACTCACTGCCAATGTACCATCTCCCTCCACCATAGAGTACTGGGACTCCAACCTCCTTTTTAGCCCATGTCAATCTCCCCCTTTAATAGCCTCGGCTCTGCTGAAATAGAACACCAATTTGTTAATGTATTTCACTATTTTGCTTCCCATTATCATTGTGATTATCTAGAATTTGTCTTTCTCCTTTTTACTTATTTCACTTAGCATGATTTTCTCTTGAGGTTATCAAAAGACAAGTGGTTTTCTTTCTCTTCCTTTTTATAGGCAAGAAAGAGGGAGAAGGGGATTCTGTGGGCAGTTTCTTGTAATGTATCTGTTTGGCTCTGGTATCAGGGAAACATTGACCTCAACAAATCAGTGTGAAAACATTCCCTCTTAAAGACAGGAGAGTTTTAGAAGGATTGACTTTTTTGTCAGTTCTTCTGCTACTACCTCAATCTCCATAATCACAGTAAAATTTTTACTTTTTTTTAATTTGTTCATCTTGAATTTTGCCAGGTCATATGTTTCTAGAGACTTAGCCATTTTATCTAGATTGATGTTCAGGGAAATATGCTTAGTATGACAAAAACAAGCAAATAAACAAAGAAAAATACCTACTTGGATGATACATATAGTTTTTTCAGAGCCAACTTCATGTCTGCATTTCTAAGACAGTAGACCACAGGGTTAAGGCTGGGAGTCAGAATGGAGTAAAACACTGATACCAGTCGACCTTGAGTGGGTGAGTAATGAGAAGTAGGTCTCAGGTATGCAAAACTCCCAGTGACATAAAACAGAATGACAGTGTTCAAGTGAGAGGAGCAGGTGGATAAGGCTTTCCCACGGCCACCTGCCGAGGGCATCTGAGCAATGGTGGAGATGATGAGAATGTAGGAGATGATGGTGAGGGCAAAGGCCCCAAGAATGATGCACCCACCCACTACAAATCCAACTTCCTCGTTGGTGTGGGGGTCAGTACATGACAGCTTCATGATGGGAGAACTATCACAGAAAAAATGATCAATGACATTAGGCCCACAGAACAGGAGAGAGAATGTGTTGGTGGTGTGAAAAATGGCATAGAGAGCTCCGCTTAGCCAGGCCACCATGACAAGCTCTATGCACAGCTTCTTACTCATCAGGATGCCATACAGGAGAGGCTTTTGAATGGCTAGATAACGATCATAGGCCATGGATGTGAGCAGGAAGCACTCAGTTGCACACAATGTTACGAATAAAAAGAGCTGGGCCACACATTCCCGAAAGGAAATGACTTCAGAACCCAGGAGTGAGTTGACCAGAGCCTTGGGGATGGTGACTGAGGTATAGCACATGTCCAAGAAGGACAGATTTTTCAGGAAGAAGTACATGGGTGTGTGGAGACGGTGATCTTTGGTCACAGCTGCGATGATGGAGGCGTTCCCCAGTAGGGCGAAGAAGTAGATGAAAAGGAAAAATGCAGAGCTAATGAGCCTCAGCTCAGGCGTGTCTGAGAAGCCCTTGAGAATAAACTCAGTCACCATGGTCCCATTTGTCATTTCCTTTCCAAGGCATTGAAAGAGAGAGCCAAAGAATAATCAAAATGACTAAGGTCTTAGTGGCATTTCTTTCAAAATTCACAGCTACAAAGGGGCCCACAAGTGGTCAGAAGTAAATCATATTTCATAAGGTTGTCTCACATTTCTTTCTGTCTTGTTGCTTCCCTATTAAATCTGAGTAATAGCAGACTCTGAATAAATGAAAGAGAGTGAACAAGTATTTATTAAGGTACTGGTTGTATACATGCAATGCAAATAATCAGTTCTGAAATGAATTATAGTACTTGAAAGTTGAAGTCATCTAATTCATTCAGCAATTGACCACTGAAGAGTTGCTATCTTCCTTGCACTGGGTGGAAGTTTTGGGGTCAGAAAAAGGAAGTGACTATGGGGGAAACTCCACAGATAGAAGAAATGATATTATCCCCTTTTTTTTTTCTACACATGTGCGCGTGCGCACACACACACACACACACACACACACACACACACAATTATATATGGCTAAGATTGTTAGTTTCTATGTAGCTTAACTTCTGACATTGCGCCCCAGATTTTCAAGGCTAATATATAGACCTCTTTTCTGAGCTTATATTGTGTTACCCACACTTGTTCTTTTTTTTTTTTTTTTTTTTTTTGTGTGTGTGTGTGTGTGCAGCTTCTAATTTAGTCTTGCTTGCCTTCTGTGTCTTGGAGAACCATCATAACTGTATTTACTTCTGGAAAAAGAAGATCATCATGTCTGCCTGTAGTTTTACCTCATGACCATAGGTTTAGTTTAATATTTGCTTAATCGTCTCCCTCCACCCTTTCAAACACAATAGACATTAGTAAAATCACTATGGTTCATGAATTTATAAGATATATATTTTTTAAAAATCATAAAATGTATGTCTGCTAAAGACATATTATCCTATGAATAGTACATGAATGAATATATTAACTCATGCAGTCTCACAACCTGTACATTAAAATGCCTCAGTTTGAATTTATGAATGAGTTTAAAGTGCCTTCTATCTCCCTAGAGATTAACAACCAGATCTTAAATATACAAGTATAAACTTTAAAATAAAATATAAGGGTGTACTACATCAATGATTAATCATTGCACAGGCTGGTTGGGGGTTCACCTGGTTGAACGCACACATTACAATGTTCAAAGACTCTGATTCAAACCTTGAACCCCACCTGTAGGGCAGAAGCTTTGGAAGTGATGAAGCATTGCTACAGGCATATCTTTATCTCCCCTACCCTCTCCATTTCTGGCTTTGTCTATCTAATAAATAAAGATAAATTTTAAAAAATTAAATGGTTAGTCATTGTATTATTTACATAGATACAGCCATAGAAATAAATAATGAAACCAAAATAGAGAGGATACAAAAAATAAACATAATTCTGTACAGAAGCAAAGGTAAGGTTGTATGCAAATGTATAAATGATATTTCAGAGGTGACTTAATTATGAACAAAAGTTGGAATTAGAAGTCAGAATGAGGAGAAAATAATTACCTATGAAATCTGGAGGTCAGTCGTGAAACCCACTCAATATGCCTCCTCTGCATTGGGTGAACCATTACTTTGAAGGAGAAACAATCTTCTTCCCAATCTGTAAGTAGATGCCTTAAGAAGAGTCCTAAGACTCCTTTACCCATCTAATAGCAGTGTGAAAAGTGACACTATCCACATATTTTTCTCTGCTGGTGGATTTTTTTAATTTAAATCCTTTTCTTAGAATAAGTTGAGAACCAAAAAAGAATCTGCAGCCCCAAGAGATAGGCTATAGAGTAATCCCTAGATCTTAGACCAGCCGGCATGATTAGGGTAACCTTCCCTGGGGCTGACTTACTGAGCACATTCCACTCATCAAATTGGGTAGCTCAACTTATCTAGCAACAAGTTACTCAGGCTATAATCAGAGATATCCATGCCCGACATTAAAGAATCTATTAATTTAGGGGCCTGACAGTAGTGCACTGAGTTCTGTGCACATGGCCAAAGTGCAAGGACCAGCTCAAGAATCCTGGTTCAAGTCCCCTGCTACCCACCTGCAGGGGCGTCGCCTCACAAGCTGTGAAGCAGGTCTGCAGGTGTCTGTCTTCTCTCTCCCTCTCTGTCTTCTCTCAATTTCTCTCTGCCCTAGCCAACAATAATGATAGCAATAATTACAACAATAAACATCAAGGGCAACAAAATGGGAAAAATGGCCTCCAGGAATAGTGGATTAGTGGTGCAGGCACCGAGACTCAGCATTAACCCTAGAGGAAGAAAAAAATGAATTTATTAACTTAAAAATAGTAGTAATTTAATATTACAAGGTTTTAAGATAATAGGGCAAAAGTTCCATACCATTCCCATTATTAAAGTTTCATGCCCATCCCCCTTCCCCAAACAGTAAACTTCAGGTTCTCCCAGAGTCTTAGAGACAGGTTGACTACCTTTTTCATTCAAGTTCATATGTTTCAGTTGTCTATATTCCACACATGAGTGAAACCATCTGTTAGCTTTCCTTTACTTTCTTAAGTTCACTAAGCACAACCACTTCCAGTTTCATTCCTTTTGTTCTGAAGGGTACATGTCTCTTCTTTTTCTTACATTTGACAACAAAGAAATAGAGAAGATAGTGAAAGAGAGAGGAAGAGACACATCTGCAGCACTGCCGCACTGCTCATGAAGCTTCCACCCAGTACCAGGGATGTGGGGGCTTGATATCGGGGTCCCTCGGCTTGGTAATGTGAGCTTTCAACCAAGTGTATCGTGTATCACCACCCAAACCCCAATATCAGACTTTATTTTTCATTGCTGAGTAGTATTCATTAAGTATATGTCCCATAACTTTTTTATCCAATCATCTGTCAATGAGCATTTATGTTTTGGCTATTGTGAATAAGAATAAGAGCTGTTAACATTTGTGTGTGCATGTCTCTTTGAAATAGTGTTTTCATGTCTTTGGGGTAAAAATCTGGAAGTGGAATTGCTAGAGTATAAGGTATTTTCATTTTTTATTTGTTTAAGGAAGAATTTGTTTACATTAGAAAAGGAGTCAAGTTTGTCATAGACAGTTTGAAAGCAAGTTGCCTATCTGATCGATTTAAGCTTATTTAACTAGTCAAATACTATTTGTGATGTAATAGTTAAGGAAGTTATATTTTATATGCCCTGGGTTTGCCTACACTGTCGTTAGTAATGAATTGATATAGCTCATAATTGAATCACACTTAAAGAACACTTTGAATGTAGAATTTATTGATTTCTATGACAAACTTAAGTATGGTAGTTTGACTCCCATTCTCTGTATCACTTAGTACAAAGCAAAATGTATTTATTTAAAATTAAAGTAATGGAAGAAAATTACTGTTACAACTCTTATACTGTTGAGAAATTTACCTTGTGATATCACATGGTTTCTAAATCAGCATCAGCCTACAGTGACTCTAAATTAATATGTCATCTCTTTTTAACTGCATTAATTCAGCTATGTTTTTTCTCTACACCATTTGCCAGAACAGTTTCATTACTGTACACATGTGATTGTTTCTCACCATCAAAAACTAAGTTCTGTGAAAGGAGAACTACTGTATAGGTTAACAAGAGAATGGCTAATGTCTAAGCAGGGCTAGAGAGTTCAGGGCATGTGCATGTTGAAAGAAAAAAAAAAGATCCTAATAATTCAAAGTGTATCTTCTAAAAGGACTCACATTTCAATTTTAGTTTCTAAAGATACAAATCATTTTACTTCTGTCTTCATAAATAGTTACTTCACTTGACAATTATTAGTGTTTTACCAAATTACTGGCCCATATTTGCTCTATTATAGTTTGGTGGGAAAAAAGCAATAATGGAGCTGGGGCCCTAGTCAGGGAGTCCTGAGAATCCCGAACAGACATGATGGGCATAGACCTCGAATAAATTCCTCTCCCCAATGTCACCAGTCATCTCTGTCAGGAACAACACAATAGACCCCTTTGTGGGCCACAATAGGATCTTGCCTTCAACTTGATGAAAGACAGTAGAGAATGTTCCATCCTCTGAAGGGAGGCTGGACAACATATTCTATGCTCCCCCTAAAGAAGATGAGTCCTGAAATTGGGGCAGCTTGGAATGTTCCTACTCATGACCACAGAATGAGACCTCAGGTCTGCAGAGATGCAGAGGTCACATAGGCTCCTAAGCTGAATATGGACCAGCACCAGATCAGATAAAATAGATGCGGTTTATAGTCAATAATATCTATACACCTTTCCCATATTTGGGAGCTACTCTTTTCCCTGATCCAGCTTTCTGGTCCTTTTTCCAGCTATGACATCATCTCCCCAGACAATAACTAGGATCCACCTACATATCAAGTTTCAGGATCAGGGAATATATATATATATATATATATATATATATATATATATATATATATATATATATATATATATAACTAAAATAAGCCTACTAGCTATCTACAAAACAAAGAACCCCCCCCCTTTTCATCTGCTCCATTCCACCATTTAGGTTCATGATTAGTCAACATTTTATTTGGCTTTATATGTTAACTCTCTTTTCAGCCACCAGATCCGGATGCTACCATGATGCCAACCAGACTTCCCAGGACAGACAATCCCACCAGTGTGTCCTGGAGCCCCCAGTTCCCCAGAGCCCCACCCCACTAGGGAAAGAAAGAGACAGGAATATGGATCAACCTGTCAATGCCCATGTTCAGTGTGGAAGCAATTACAGAAGCCAGACCTTCCATCTTCTACACCCCATAATGACCCTGGGTCCATACTCCCAGAGGGATAAAGAATAGGAAAGCTATCAGGGGAGGGGATGGTATATAGTGTTCTGGTGATGGGAATTATGTAGAGTTGTACCCCTCTTATCCTGTGGTTTTGTCAGTGTTTCCTTTTTATAAATTAAAAAAAAATCTTATTCTTCTAATAGTCTTGTTATAATTGTCATGATCAAAATTCTGTGAAAATTTTGTGAATTAATTGAGTTTTTGTTATATAGTTTATTTTTCAATTTAAAAATGCTTTAGAATACGGTACTGGGACATATAGACAAATAAAATAAAATAAGAATGAAAGGTCACTAAATCATTGGTAACCCCAGACACCTTGCTACTCCTGTTACCAATATCTTTTTAAATTTTTTTATATTTATTTATTTTCCCTTTTGTTGCCCTTATTGTTTTTTATTATTGTTGTAATTGATGTCATCATTGTTGGATAGGACAGACAGAAATGGAGAGAGGAGGAGAAGAGAAAGATAGACACCTGCAGACCTGCTTCACCACCTGTGAAGCGACTCCCCTGCAGGTGGGGAGCCGGGGACTTGAACCTGAATTCTTAGTTGGTCCTTTGCACTTAGCGCCACCTGCACTTAACCCGCTATGCTATCGTCTGACTTCCTGTTACCAATGTTTGTTGTCTAGAATCTTTTCTATTAACATAGAGAATTTATTTTTAAATTGATGCTATATTTTTGTAATTTTATTTTTCTGAATAAATGATTATCTCCAAAAAAATCAGTAATGAAATAAAACCTAAGTTTTACTGGAAATAATTAATCTTTGATCCTCTGTTGGAAAAAAAAGTGTAGACAGATGATAGATGAGGGATAGATAGATGGTAGGTAGATAGAGAAAGAGATATAGACAGATGACTGATGCATGATAGATTGATTTATCAACTGATAGATATACATAAAAATATCCCACTGCTCTCTCTAGACTCAAACACATGTTCTTACAAGCACACATCTTATGTTCTACCCACAAAGAAACCTTTGATGTCACTACATTCATGTCTCTGCTCAAATCCCACCACAAATGAGCAGTTCTACACATGTTGTCTGAAGTTGCATCCAATGCCTTCCATGTAGCCCTTACCTTTTTCTATTTTCTTAAAACACAATAGTTTCTAATTAAAAAAATATATATGGGTTGTTTTTCACTGTTTGTCAATAATTTTTCAATGGAAGGAATGTATTTATCTCCACTATAAGAATACTTCAAACTCTAGATTCAATTACTTTTGGAAGAATGAGTAAATTCATTTAGCCTGGTGCCTAAATTTACAAAGAAAAAACCCCCACAAAATATAAATGGATAAATTCAGACTAAAGAAAGCAAATGTTTACAAAGTAAACATAGGATATATATATATATATATATATATATATGTATATATATATATATATATATTTTTTACTAAGGCAATTATGTCATTTAAAGATCATTCCAAAGGGATTTGAGAGATTGTCTTCTAGTGTCAAAGGCTTTGACTAGGACACAATCACTTCATTTTATTTCACTAGGTAAATATAAATAATTTTAACAATTTTCATTATAGTTCACTAGGACAAAATGAGATCCATCCATATATAAGAATTAATAATTCTATAATAAATGAGATGAAATATTATAGAGGTCTGGTAGGACCACAATTCACTCAAATATATCTTCATTCTACTAACATCTTTTGGATTTTCAGAGAATGTATACACACTCACACAGACACATGTATGCACAGATAAACATGCAGAGAGAGAGAGAGAATCTCACACATTACGTCCCTTGTCCTCTGGAAACTCCACTAAAGATATTGATTAATCACTGGAGAGATATATTCCCAACAGAGGAGCAGAAATATGTCATGATGGTAAATGACCCAACCCCTGGAGGATAGGGTGCATCCCTAATATATCCTGGTGACCATATATATTCTTCGTAATCCCCTGGTTAGTCCTGCAGGGTGATGTCGACATTTGACAACCACAATGCTTGACATCTCCTTTGATCCCAAACATCATCTCCATGGCTCCTGTCATTTCAATAATATTAAGTTGGAACTACACTTAGACAAAATAAGCAGAATGCAATATCAGGTAAGTACAGAAGACAAAGCACAAAGGAGATAGCATTCTCCAAATCTGCACAGTGTGTAGTTTCAGGCTCCCGGGGCTGGAAGAAGCAATCATCATTTCTCAGAACTTGTAGTTCACTGTGATACTACATAACTTGCAAACTTGCAGATAAGGTTGTCCCAAAACAACCAGAAATTCTTTGATTCATGCTCATAATAAATATAGCTCTGGCAAACTTCCATCTCAGAGTGTTTTTTAAATGTAAACATCCTGTACAAGATCTCTACTGTACCCAATTACCTTTACCCTCTTTATTGTTAGAATGATTAAGGATTAAACTTTTTAAATCTAAGCAAACTTTTAAGTTTTCTAGTTTATCAGAAAATATTAACAGCTATCAGAAGTTTAGTAGGAGGAACTGGGTTAATTTTGGGGCATAGAATTGCTCTAAGAATATGATACTCCATTTAAAATGACAGTTTACAACAGAAAAGAAAATTGACTTAGAATTTAGAGAGCTCACCTGGATAGTATGGCCAAGATGTGTAGACTACCTAGTTTGGAGCCCAGGCCCCACTTCACTGAATGAAGTTTCAGTGTTTTGGTATGTTTCCTTCTCTCCCTTGGTCTCACTACGTTTCTTCTTCTATCTAAGAAACATTGACTAGAAGTGGTGAAGTGCCGGTGACAACTACAACAAAAAGAAGTTAGACAGGGGTTAGACAGGGGCCCAGCAGTAGCAAAAATTGTTAAGTGAACATGTGTAAGGACCTGTTTAGAGCCCCTACTCCCCACCTGCAGAAGTAAAGCCTCACAAGTGATGAAGAAGGTCTGCAGATGTCTCTCTGTGTCTCCCCTTTCCTATCTCCCCTCTCAATTTCGCTCTGTCCCATATAATCAAAAATAATAATTTAGAAGAATTAAATATCAAAGGTATAATTACCTGCATATACTAATATTCTAATGTTTTTTATTTTTAAATAAGTTGTATTATCGGTTTATTTGTGGATAAAGACAAATAGAAATTGAGAGGAAAGGGAGATAGGAAGGGAGAGAGAGAGAGAGAGAGAGAGAGAGAGAGAGACCTTTAATACTGTTTCACGACCTGCAAGCTTTCCCCCTGCAGGTGGGGACCCTGGGCTCAAATTCAGGTCATTGCACATTGCAACATATGCACTCCTCCAGGTATACCACCACCTCCTCTCCCAATGAGTTTTTACTAGTATGGCATAGTAATGGCTGAAGAAGTGGGCATGGAACATCCATTTATTTGCAAATCTTGGTTCTACTAGTATCGCCAGGCATTGTTATTGGCAATATTGAAAAGTGCATTCCCTTGAGCTGCTGTCGTTTCCAGTGGAGGGAATGGGGATACAGAACTCTGGTGGTGGGAATGGTGTGGGGTTTTACCTGTTATCTTGTAATTTTGAATAAATATTAAATCACTAATAGACTCTTTAAAAATGCATTCCCTTGCCAGCTGTCATTAGAACACAGTTCTCTACAGTGAGTCTTGGTATCTGATTGTGTTCAAGTAGAATTTCCCCCCATTTTTTTGTATAAGGAAACACCAGGCATGCAATCCCTAGAGAAACACACTGTTTTTCTTGAGTTCACAAACAGATCAAGGGTGGAAGTACAGCAAGTACCCTTATTTACTCATTCATCCTTCTCTTTTTCTCTTAATTCCCTAGACTACCTGACCACCTCAGCACACATAACTGTAAGGTGGCTAGCTGCTTTCACCTTCTGTTGTCACTAAGTGCCAACAAAGTGAAATGAATCCAGGTCCACTGAGAATAAGTCCTTACAGGAGAAATCTGGAAGAAAACATGCAAATGTTGAAGTCTATACCAAATGATGACGAAGACACCTATGGAGACGAGTACAGACTTTAAAGAAAATGACTGTGTGTTTTTATTTTGTTCAGTAGTCTTCAGACAGGCAAGGCCAGCTGGACTGATTCAGTGAACAAAAATCTTCCCTGACTTCATTCGCATCTCCACTCTTCAGAGATAACCCATGGGTGGTGACGAATGTCTCCTGTGACCCAGTGAGAAAATACAGGGCTAGGAGCTCTCTCGTCCCCTTCTAGGTCTTAGTGGGATTTTTAAAGAAGATAAAACAAAATCAGCTTCTTGGTTCTGCCATCTCCTGAGAGTCATAAGTAATGTGGTAAGGCACCTGTTACAGTTTTTTAAAAGGAATTCATTTTAGGAAAAGAGAGAAGGGAAATGGAAATACTGATACTTATGCACACCTGTTGCTGGAAGAGTAAAAGTCTATGAATCTGACACTTATTCTTTACTTATTCTTAAGTGTTGCCTCGTGTTGCTGAACCGCAAATCAGAGTAACCAATATATCTCATCATTTACTTTTCTCTGAGTGCTGCTAACCCTAAAGTTGCACTTCCTATGACTTCATAAAGTGTTACCTTTGCAAAGGAAACCTTTTCATGGGGCATGAGCCATTGGACATTTGCATATGAACAGAAGTATGGACTCAGGCCTAGGCCAGGAAATTGACTTTAAGAAAGAGGGAAAGATAATGCATGCACATGTGTGTGGTTCTCAAATTATTATTTAGTTTTTCTTTCACAGATTCTATATAAAAGTGTGTATAAAATGCTTCATTTAAATAACTAAGTGATTAGAATGAAATTGTAAGGTCACAATGATTTCAAAATGACAATGTTTCTCATGGAAGTTAAAACTTAGACAACCTTTACTTCATATTACTCATTTTAAAGAATAAATTAATAATAACACTATTTCTGTAGATTATAATGATTAATAAAT
Organism: Erinaceus europaeus; assembly: GCF_950295315.1. Lineage (NCBI taxonomy): Eukaryota > Metazoa > Chordata > Mammalia > Eulipotyphla > Erinaceidae > Erinaceus > Erinaceus europaeus. Next base: position 17,980,328 of record NC_080170.1, read on the forward strand.
AATGATTAAATAATTTAATATCACTGTTGAATACAATTTTGGAAAAATATGATACAAGTAGGAATATTTTTTATGATTTATGAGTATAGAGTGTTTGAGTGGTAAAACAAACACATCATCATACACATGGTATATAATCTGAAAGGTTAACACTTTACTTTTAGGCCATACTGTTGTTCCTTAAATTTCTTTAATTCAAGAAATATTAAATATGAGGTCTAATACTTAATAGTATAAAAATGTATTACAATATTGCATGCTTCTTATCAAGAAATTTAGTCTGGTAACATAAAGGCATAGAAGACAATATCATTAATATTTTGTAAATGTTCCTATTGTAAACTACTAGCATTCTACAGTTAAGTGTTGAGTCACTGACAACTTTGGCTCCAGTGAAAAGACTGCCTTCCCATTTCTGAGACCTGAACTGGAACTACTACTTCCTATCAGTTATCTTTATTGCATGAAGAAATGGAACTGAGAAATGCCAGTGTAGGCACACATTTCATCTTGGTGGGCTTCTCAGACCAGCCCTGGCTAGAAGAAGTCCTTTTAGTCCTGGTCTCAGTCTTCTACATACTCACCCTGGTGGGCAATGGGACCATCATCCTGGTGTCTTGCCTGGATGCTCACCTCCACACTCCCATGTATTTCTTCCTCACCCACCTCTCCATGGTTGACCTTTGCCACATGACAACTATCGCACCACAGATGATATTCAACCTTCAAGGTCATGACAAATCCATTAGCTTTGTGGGCTGTGTGGTACAGTTCTTCAACACCTTAGGGCTGGGGGGCACTGAGTGTGTCCTCCTGGCCTTCATGGCATATGATCGCTATGCCGCCATCTGCCAGCCCCTGCATTATGTGAATTTGATGCCACCCCACCTTTGCTGTTCCCTTGCAGGAGCTTCATGGGCAATTGGCTTTGGGAACTCTGTTGTGCACACAGCATACGGTATGTCATTGCCTCGCTGTGGACACATCAAGATCCACCATTTCTACTGTGAGTCAGTCCCAACGCTGCAGCTGGTCTGTGGGAACATCACTGCTTACAAAAAGGTGATTTTTGTTGAGTGTGTTATGCTTATAATTTTTCCATTGTTGTTCATAGTAGTGTCATATGGATGCATTGCCTGGACAGTGATAGGTATTAAGTCATCTGAAGGCAGAAAAAAGGCATTTGGGACTTGTGGGTCCCACCTCACAGTGGTTTCTATCTTCTATACCACCCTTATCTATATGTATATAAAGCCCAAACAGGCTGTCTCTAAGCATGTTGACAAATTTGTGGCCCTCTTTTATAACCTTGTCCCCCCTGTTATAAACCCTCTCATCTATACCTTGAGAAACAAAGATGCAAAAGGTGCAGTAAGAAGGCTATTTCTGGGGAGGAAGTGGAGAAAAATGTAGTCTCTTGCTGGAAGTATTAGAAATGAAGGCAAACCCAATAAGAAAAAAAACTGAAATTTAATGGAGAAAATAGATGTTTGTTCTTCTAAAATTCAATATAAGTTATTATTCAGTGAGGTAAATAATGCCAGAATGGAAGGAATGTTGTTACTGCAGAGTAAGCACAGACATGTTGCTGCTTGTTTTTTCTCCACCCGTATAATGATGACTTCCAGGTAGTACAAGTAAATAAAAGTCAATAAAGTGTAAGTTGAGTGTGTTTGCATCTCATCTTCCTTCCAGACCTCATGCTCTTGGATATCAAACTTGTTTCTTTACTTTCCTTTAGACTCTGAAGATACACACTATTAAAACTCATGAAATAACTAGCTGACACTTATTGCATAATAGTTGTTACAACAGATCCATGAAGTCAATTACCAGAGGAACTTAAGGACACTGTATTTTACTAAAGTAAATAAATAAATACATAAACACATAAATAAAAGCAATGAAAAGGCCAATTTTGACTATATGTAGCTTGTCAGGGAAAATCTTATAAAGTCCTACCTTTCAAAATTAAACTTTTTGTGTTGAAGAAATCATACACTCACATTCATTTTTACCAATAAAATAAGAGAACATATGAAACCTTTACCTATTTTCCCAAACAGTTACATTTTCAAAAAAAGAATATTAACCAGCCAAACTTTCCCTAAGATTTAATGAATTCATGGTGGATATTGTGGAGGGGGGTTGCAGTGGTAGAACTATGACCCTGTAATCTTACAGTGTTGTATACAATATACCCACTAGTAAAAATGTTAACAAAAAAGGGATTTAACAAATGATACAGTCTAAGTCAATTACCAGTGGTCCTTAGGTCACTTTCACAGACCAGTCACTTGGCTCCTGCCTAACCCTGTTCTGTCCTTAACCCAGACTCCAGTAATCCACTCTTCATTTCCATAAATTGGTAATTTGTATAATACTATACAAACGGAACCATATAGTAGATAAACTAATGCAACTGACTTTATTAAAATTCAGCATAATTCTCTAAAACTACTCCAAGTTTTCTTAAACTCTGTTCTTCAATGTTTATGAATGTTCCCACTTGCTTTAAAATATACACAACAGAGAATTTACCATTTCTTCTGATTTATTTTTATGAGAGGGAGAATGAGAGGGAGAGATTAGAACAACATCTCTCTGACATATGGTGGTGCTGTAGTTTGAATCTAAGGTTTCTGGGGTCTCAGTGTACACAATTTCAGTGTACAGCAACTGCTCCTATCCCCAGCCAAGTTTTTACTATTTTAATCAACTTTAACTTCATAGAAATATAGTATTGAGTACACTAACACTGTGCAAAACCATTACTTTCATCTATTCCATCTGGTCCTTCTTTGCCCAAACTAGAATTTTATGGGCCCAGCACGCTTCCACTGTGCTACTCTGTTATCTCCAAACTAGAATTTTAAAGCCACTAAATAAATCCATTTCTTCTTCCAACCATTTAGAACCAACATTATACTTCATTCCTATTGATTTAATACTCTAGATGCCTCAGATAACTGGAGTCATACAGTATAGTTCTTGTGATTGAGTTATTTTACTTCGCAAAATGTTTTCAAGGTCCATCTGTGCTGTAACCTGTGTCAGAATTTCATTGTTTCAAGTCTGAGTAATACTGACACATGTATTATAAAATCAGAATATATACATTTGGTGTATATACATAACACATATACACCATATTGTGTACATGTGGACATGCCATAGACTTTTTATTTGCCTCCAGGGTTATTGCCATGACAAATCCATTGCTCCTGGAGGTCTTTTTTTCCCATTTTATTGGATAGGACAGACAGAAATTGAAAAAAGAGGTGGAGACAGAGAGGGAGAGAGAAAGATAGTCACCTGCAGACCTGCTTCCCCAATTGTGAAGCGACTCCCCTGCAAGTAGGGAGTTGGGGGCTCTAACCGGGATCCTTGTGCAGGTCCTTGTACCTAACACTGTGTGCTTAGCCAGATGCACCACTGCCCGGCCCTACCATAGACCATTTTTAGTCACCCATCTGTTCATAAGCACTGGACTCATGAGCTGATCTTACATTTTAACTGTGATAAACTCTTGGATAGTTAATTCTTTCCTTTTATTTATCTTGGCTTTCTGGTTTCTCTCATTAGAAAGAGTAAATATGTTTAATCTCACTAGTGACTACTGCAAATCCTAGAAAAACCAAAAATAGGGAAAGATCATAATAGATAGCATAATGGTTATGAAACAGACTCTCATGCCTGAGGCTCTCAAGTCCTGATTAAATGCCCTGCACCACCAGAAGCCAGAACTGAGCAGTAAATGAAAAAAAAAAAATCGAAAAAAAATGCACTCACTGGCAATATTCCCTGGCTACCTGCATGGCCTTCATGAAGTGAAGGTTGGGCACATTCTTGTCTGAGAGCTCAGGGTGTTTGGGCATATGGACTTTCTTCTTAGACAGGCTGGAAGTATGGAACAAGCTGCCAACATCCATGTTCAATGGGGAAGCAATTACAGAAACCATACCTTCAACCTGCACCCCACAAGGACCTTAGGTCCATACTCCCAGATGGTTAAAGAATTGGAAAGCTATCAGGGGAGGGGATGGGATACATAGTTCTGGTGGTGGGAATTGTGTGAAGTTGAACCCCTTTTAACCTATGGTTTAGTCTATGTTTCCTTTTTTATAAATAAAAAATTAAAAATAATAATCAATTAATTAAAATTTAAAAAAGAAAAATATGCATCACAACTTTAAGATGAAAATGTTTTCTGGGGAGTAAATTTAGGCTATTGAGATTTCACACCACAATATTTCATTTATTAAAAATAAGATCAAAAGATATTTTTCTTAAATGATATTTCCTATACCCAGTGCCATAAAGCCATGTGTATGCTTTTTTTTGTCAAATCCTTAAGCATATTTTATTTTCTTTAAACACTACAACTGGTCTCAGCCTACTTGATCACACTTTCTAATGTTAGAAGTCTTTTGAGTGTATTTTATTTAGTTTATTTTAACACATATTAATGTAAAAATTGCATATGATTTTATCTTATTGATTTTTGTAATAGTGATGAGAATATTATAATGCATAAAATTAAAAGAGTAATTATATAAAAATGTATAAAGCATCTTCTGCTACTCTCTGGGCTTGTACAAACAGAAATATGGAAGCTGTCACTAGTAAATCATGAAATATCACTAAAGGTCTAAAGAGCCCCACAAGTAACCAATGATCTAAGATCATGAAGTTAACGGATTACTGTTTGAGGTAAAGCTCTATAGTAATGGTATCCATCCAACTTACAGTCTTGCAATCTGCCTACTCAAGGCGGCTTTCATGTCTTTGTTTCTCAGACTGTAGATGATGGGGTTCAAGGTGGGGGGGACAACTGCATAGAACACAGAAAGGAAAAGATCCAAAATGGAGGGAGAACTAGAGATTGGCTTCACATAGGCAATACTACCTGACAGCATAAACAGTGTGACAACCACAAGATGTGGAATGCAAGTGGAAAAAGGTTTTGATCTCCCTTCCTTTGATGGAATTTTCAGTATGGTGCAAAAAATATACACATAGGAGAGAGTAATGGAAAAGAAGCAGATATTCACAAGACTTGTAATAAAAATCATGACGCCACTCTCAATGATGATATCTTCGGCATCTAAGAGATTTATGAGCTGTGGAACATTGCAGTAAAACTGGTTCACTCTGTTAGACCCACAGAATGGCAATGAGAAAGTAGCAATTACATGCATGAGTCCACAGATTGCTCCACTCAGCCATGACATGGCCATCATCCTCACACAGGTACCTTGGTTCATGATGACCTCATAGTGTAAGGGCTGGCAGATGGCCACATAGCGGTCATAGGACATGACAGTAAGAATGACTGTCTCAGTGCATGCCAAGTCAAGGAAGAAGAAGACTTGCAGAGCACATCCCATAAAAGAAATAGCGGTATCATGGGTCAAGGAACTGACTATAGATTTGGGGACAGTGACTGAGATATAACAAAAATCTAAGAAAGACAAGTTTCTCAAAAAGAAATACATTGGTGTTTGTAAGTGAACATCCAGAGAGGTGAGTATGACAATGAGGACATTGCCCATGAAAGCCAACAGATAGATTAGTAGAAATAGAACAGCATGCACTATCTGAATCTCCCAGATGTCTGAAAATCCCATGAGGAGAAAGTTGGCAACTTCAGTTCTGTTCAGATCATTTGTGCTTGTTCCATTTCTTCCTAGGGAGAGAGAACAGTGGGTTAAATAGATATGTAATGTACATGGTTACTCAAAATGGCATCTTTAAGGTTAATCAGTTTGAGATATTCAAAGAAACATCCTGCTTATTTTAAGTGTGAATGCTATCTTTCTAAATCTGATTTTCAGGAGCACAGTACAGCAGACACAGAAAATCTCCTCAATAAACACACAGTGACAGGTGAGTTGTTTGGCTTCTGTAGACAGCCAAAATGCAAAATTAAAAAGCAAAGATTATAACAATGAAGAAAAAACATAGTGCTAAAAATAGTGAACATCATACATATCTGGATATCAAAACAGTAATGGTATGATTTCCATTTTTACTAAAATCTCTTCCTTCAAGTCTTACTATTTTCTCCTTATGGTGAGTGTCTTAAATTATAGAATTTTACATAATTTTTCATAATTCTTTTAGTTTGGGTAAAAGGTAGAGTGTCAGTTGTAATCTGTACAAGACTATTTATGGATTATTTATTGAAATTCTAGTTGCAATTCTCCTAATAATGCCAAACTTCTTAAACACTTCACATAATGATAAATTCCTAGGAAACTGTTTCTGAAGAAATGTTTATCCTCAAGCAGCTTGCTAGAGAAAAAGCAAAGTAAAACCTTAGCTGGAGTCCAACATATAAACTGTAAGAGACAGTACCAGGCCATAATATTGGGGAGTTATTGTTAAGTGAGATAGCCAGAAAGAGAAGGATGAATATGGGACAATCTCTCTCACAAGCAGAAGTCGAAAAATGGGGCTGGGTGGTGGCGCACCTGGTTAAGTGCACGTATTACAATGAGCAAGGACCCAGGTTTGAGCCCCCGGCCCCCACCTGCAGGGGGAAAGCTTTACAAGTGGTGAAGCAGGGCTACAGGTGTATCTCTGTCTCTCTCCCTCTTTATCACCCCCTTCCCTCTTGATTTCTGGCTGTCTCTATCCAATAAATAAAGATAATAAAAAAAAGAAGTTGAAAAATAAGAACAGAAGGGAAAACACAAAGGAGAACTTGGACTGGAGTTGTTATATTGCATCAAAGTAGAGGACTCTGGGGCAATGGAGAGTATTCAGGTACTGGAACATGATGGCAGAGGAGGACCTAGGTGGGGAGCTGCTGTGCTAAGTGGAAAACTGACAAATGTTATACAGATACCAACTTCTGTAGTTTTCTGTCAAATGAAAACTACTAACTGTCCCAATAAAGGAAAAAGAAAAATTCCATTTTAAGATAAAAAAAAAACATTCCCAATCCAAAAAAAATTCTCATTTTCTTTGTATACCATCTCTCCTTTTGCCAATGCCTACCCTCGACAAATGATGATTAGCCTGATTTTCTACTGCTGGTGCAATAACATAGGAAGGAAGAGCTTGAAGGAATGAATCAGTGGAGTGTCACGCTACTGGGAAATCATGCATTTCCACTATTCCTGGCTTACTTACTGCATGGTGTGGGCTGACTCCCACTGAACTGGGTCATTGAGAAATTTCAGTAGTTCACAATGTTGAACTTCTTTTACTGGATCAGGAACTTCAATTTATCTGAATATACCTGTCAGATAAAGTTGGAAAACGCTGTTATCTCTCACTGTGGCTGTTTCTTTAAGTCAGGACTGAAAACTTCTGTGTGTTCTCTCTGATCTAGAAAAATAAACCTGTTGTGTTCTGAGTCTTGATAACAATGACTGGCTAACATATAAGATATAATGCAAAAATTTCTCATATTCTAAAGACTGTGGACATAACATTTCCTGTATTTTAAATACTGTAAGTCCTTTGGGGGGCAAGAAACAACACAATAATTTGATTAATCCCAGTGGAAGGCAACAGAATGAACATTGTTTTTTTTAACATGAGAGATAAAACAAGGAAAATAAATTGAACAAGACACCACAGGCTCAAAGAGGAAGAGATCTGAGCTAACAGAAAATAAAATGATCAATAACAGCATGTGAACAACAGGCATGAAGCAATCAGAGATCCTGGTTCTAGATCTCTATTCCAGATATTTTCTCTATTTTAATTTTTAATAAGGGCTACATTCTAGTCTTTTTAAAATTTATTTTATTTTTATATTATAGAATTACATGTCTACAAGGGTTTTGAATCTACACCATTCCCACCACCAAAGTTCTGAATCTTCAGTCTCTCCCCACTGCAATCTACCACAGTTCCCCTAAAATTGTAGACATGGTCCAACCATCTTCTCTACAGTTATTTGTCCACATTTATACATAGTAGCTCCTTCTTATTTAAATCCACTCTTCCCGCCTAAGCCACTCATAACACTGTAACCACCTCCATATGCCCCTCTCCTTTTCCTTCTGTCTCTCTGGGTGCTGATGCAGCTGAAGTTCAGAGCCCTCTTATCTTCATCCTATCACTTCTTCCCCACTGGGAGTATGGTTAAAGGTTGTTTATGGGGAGCAGAAGGTAAGAGTTCTGGTTTCTGTAGCTGCTTCTCCTCTGAGCATGGACATTGACAGGTTGGTCCATAACCCCAGCCTGTTTCTATCTTTCCATAGCTATGGAGATGTGAGAGTCCAAGAAACATTGGTGAGGTCGTCTGCCCAGAGAAGTTGGGATGGAGTCATGGTAGAATCTGTAACATGGTATCTGGTAGGTGGTATGACCTGAGTTGAGACAAGATGGTTAATGAACAGGAGCCCAAAGTAAGATTAGAGCAGATGAGATTAGGGATTTTAGGGTAAAAGAAAGCTAGGAGATCCATTTTAAGCATGTTCGTAGGGGTATACAATTATAGTATTAAAGTAGTTTTGCCTGAGTTTGGTACCCAGCCTGAGGTTGGATAAGAATATTGTTCTCAAAGAATGGTGTCAGAGTAGACAAAAGGGCTAGAAAGTTGGATTAGGGCAGGTAGTAGCTCCCATTTTTATTTTTTTAAAAATGTGTGGCTAAAATTAACTATTTACCTCCATCTACCTGCTCCAGGGCCCATACATAAATACATATTTATATTTAGTGCAAGAGCCTGTATAACTTATTTTTCTTTTTTTTCCAGATTTATTATTTTTTAATTTTTTTTTTAATTTGTAAAAAGGAAACATTGACTAAACCATAAGATAAGAGGGGTACACCTACACACAATTCTCACCACTAGAACTCTGTATCCCATATCCTTCCCTGATAGCTTTCCAATTATTTAATCCTCTGGGAGCATGGACCCAAGGTCATTGTAGAATGCAGAAGGTGGAAGGTCTGGCTTCCATAATTGCTTCCCTGCAGAACATGGGGGTAGACAGGTCGCTACATATCCCAAGCCTGTCTCTCTCTTTTCCTAGTGGGGAAGGGCTCTGGAGAAGCAGAGCTCCAGGACACATTGGTGTGGTTGTATGTCCTGGGAAGTCTGGTTGATATAGTGCTAGCATCTGGCACCTGGTGGTTGAAAAGATAGTTAACATACAAAGCCAAACAAATTGTTGACCAATCATAGACCTACAGGATGGAATAGTGCAGATGAAGAGTTGGGGGGTCCTCCATTTTGTAGATAGCTAGTAGGCATATTTTAGTTATATTCCAAAGGGCCTGTGAACCTGTATAACTTCTACAACCCTATTGATATGAGCTTATAGCTCATGTTTACATCAGAAGAACATTTCCAGTTACACTAATTTCAGAACTAGTCTTTTTCAAATGGCAAAGCAGGATACCCCCAGCTTCCCTCCAGAGACTGGGGCTAATCCTACTGCCATTGTTTTATGGTAGAGCCAAGGTCATGAGATGGCCCACAAAATGCTGTTTCTTATGGAAACAACCAGTGGTAGTGGAGAGAGGAACCCTTTAGAAGTCAAGGCCCATCATATGTGTATGGGAATCCAAGGATTCCCTAACTAGGGCCCCAGATGATCAAGTGGTGTGATAGTGACCAAACAGGCCACTATTATTAAGTGAGCTAGTCTCTTGCCCTTATCCAGCTTTTGTAGTCCTTTCTTTATCTGATTATCTTAGATTTTTCTCTCAGTTGTTTAGGCATTGAATATCATTTGTTGAGCCCTACCAGAGTTAGGTTTTGGGGATCTGTCTTCTTTGGGCCTTTCTGCTAGTCTGTCCTGCTAATTTGGTCTAAATCTAATCAGTTACAGAATGTATGATGCCTTCTTTAGGCACTTCAACCATTATTAAGCACTTTGACTTTGAGTTATATGATTGTCCTTTGTTTATGGATATGTGTAGACGTATATCCAGTACCCTAAACCCTAGCCTAATCTGATATCTGTTGCTTAGTTAAATGATGTGCCATCTAACTTGAATATAGGTAGTCCCATCTGTTAGGAAAGATCTCACCAGATTTGAATAGTTGTGAGGTTGACTTCTCAGGCTGGTATCTCTAGTTGCAGTCCACAGTAGGATTTAAATAGCAATTAATATATGCATATATATATATATATATATATATATATTTCACTATGCTTTGAACCCTTTTAGTGGTATCTGAACCTCTTTGTATTTTACATACTTACAATATCAATTGGTCTTGACCTGTCTGGCCTAAAGCTATAGTTGATTTAGATGTTTGCAGAGCTATATTTTCGGATATATTTTTAGAGATCCATGAACAATTAATCCCCTTATCAGAGTTTGATCATTTTGCAAATCTAAGGTAAATATTAGCAAAGGCTAATATTTGTGCTTAGGGCTATAGTCTAGGCAGTCAGGAAACTTGAGATATTAAATCTATCCACCACCCCCACATGTTTTATTAATATTGATATAACTAAATAGTAATAAGACTAGAATTCACATCTTCACCACTACCAAAAGTCTATGTCCTCCCCCCTCTCCCATAGCTGAATCAAATTTATACACAAAAATAAAAATTTTCAATGAAAAATTAAAATTGAGTCTGCATGGAGCTTTGGTTGACTCTTTGATATTTAATCTACTTTTGGGTGTGCCTATTACTGTTTAGTCATGTAAATTATCCACAAATTAAGCCATGACAATTGAAGTAGATTTCTGTTATTTATAAAAAAGTTTGTCATGTTTTAAAAACCATGTCACAAGAATATATTTTAACAAATCTAAAAGTCTAATTTATTCAGTTCTACATTTAATTCAGTGTCTTGAATTTCACCTCACAGTCTAAAAGATGTCATCCTTCATCTTCACAAACCGTGACCATTGTGGTGTTTCAATTCTCTTCCTCATTTATAATTGGTTTTGTTGACATTGTTATTCACATAAATTAGTTATGTATTATAAATATTAGTTCTTTGATGTTGAAATGGGTCATGGATCATTTTCTCTGACTTGCGATTCTTTTCTGCTTGGAGTATACTGATCAATGAGAATTCTTTATAATTTTTCAGTGAAATCTCCACTTTTCAGATTTGTCTTTTTTTTTTTTTTCATAACTACTGCTGGGAAGGCTATACCTCTGTCAAGCCTGACAATCACCTGAAGCTTTTCTCAAATATTCTGTGACTGTACTCACTCTGCAATTTTACTCTCACTTAGAGTCAAATTCTTAAGCCTGGATGTTTTCTTTGATTCGTCAGTTCTCTTGATTGGTGCCTATAGCTTTATTGCTCTCCCCAGGTAATGCTAACCCTCACATTTGTGGTCTCTTCCTGGCCATGGGCCTTTGCTTTCTGTACAGGTTAACCAATAGGGCCAAAGCTGTCACTTATCCAAATGGTGTGCCGGAGGATGGGGAAGATATAATGTGGAGGGCCTTTGATGTGGTGCCCATGAGGTAGACAGTAGGATTTGATTTTTTCCATGGTTTTCTTTTTTTTTTTTTAATTTTTTATTTAAGAAAGGATTAGTGAACAAAAGCATAAGGTAGGAGGGGTACAACTCCACACAATTCCCAACACCCAATCCCCATAACCCACCCCCTCCCCTGATAGCTTTCCCATTCTCTATCCCTCTGGGAGCATGGACCCAGGGTCGTTGAGGGATGCAGAAGGTAGAAGGTCTGGCTTCTGTAATTGCTTCCCCGCTGAACATGGGCGTTGACTGGTCGGTCCATACCCCCAGTCTGCCTCTCTCTTTGCCTAGTAGGGTGTGACTCTGGGGAAGCTGAGCTCCAGGACACATTGGTGGGGTCTTCAATCCAGGGAAGCCTAGCCAGCATCCTGGTGGCATCTGGAACCTGGTGATTGAAAACAGAGTTAACATATGAAGCCAAACAATTTGTTGAGCAATCATAGATCCCAAGCTTGGAATAGTGGAGAGGAAGTGTTAGGGAGGTACTCACTGCAAACTCTAGTGTAGTCCTGCTTTCAGGTATATATTTTGCAGTAGTTTATGGATACGTGTGCACATAAGCTCTCTCTCACAGAAACTGGTGTATATCTAGGTTATGGGACTTTGTTAGAAAGTGAACTACCTGAGATGAAATTAGAGTGTACTATTAAAGGAAAGGTCTCACCCGAGTAATGAAGCTGAAGGGTTGTCATTCCACACGTGAAGTCTCTGGATACATTCTGAGGTGAAGCATGTTGAGGTAGCAATCGTTGCTTTGGTTAGGTTGTGATCGGCAGATGCAATGTTATTTGGTTTGGATTGGGAGATGCATACGGGAAAGTGGGCCCTATCCAAGGGTTCCAGGACTGGGGGAAGTAGGGGCTCTATAGTGAAGATGTGAGGTTCCTGCTATCTTAGGGTTCAAAAAGACACTCAATAGTTAATATTATCATCACATTATTTGTTAATTGGGTTAACTTTGAAAAGTCCCTTTGTTATGGTTTGCTGGACAGTACCCAGTATCTTGTATATAGCTGTGCTATTGGAAGCTTCTAATCTACTTGGTCTAGGCTTTTGAGAGAGTCCGCATATCAAATACATAGCCTATATATTAAAAAGATTCAGTTTGTCTTTTGAGAAACTTTGAGACATACAATTGATTTACCCCTCTCATATTAATTAGCAACTGATTTATATGTCTACATTTTACTAGGAGTGTACATAAACACCATTCCCACCACCAAAGGACTGTGACCCATCCCTCCCGCCCACTCCCACCCCCCACTGGCCCAGGAAGCTACATGCCTACCCCTCACCACTGGGTTTTTACTTTGGTGCCCTACTTACAATTTGATCAGGTCCTGCTTTTAGTTTCCCTTTCAGATCTTCTTAGTCAGCTTCTGTTGATGAGTGGGATCATCCCATACTCATCTTTATCTTTCTGACTTAGTTCACTTAACATAATTCCTTCTAGCTCTGTCCAAGATGGGTCAGAGAATGTGGGCTCACTGTTCTTGATAGCTGCATAGTATTCCATTGTGTATATATACCACAGCTTTCTCAGCCACTCATCTGTTGTTGGGCACCTGGGTTGCTTCCAGGTTTTAGCTATCATGAATTGTGCTGCTATGAACATAGGAGTACACACCTCTTTTTGGTTGGGTGTTATGGAGTCCTTGGGGTATAACCCCAGGAGAGGAATTATTGGGTCGTATGGAAGGTCCATGTCTAGCCTTCTGAGAGTTTTCCAGACTGCTCTCCACAGAGGCTGTACCAATTTACATTCCCACCAGCAATGTAAAAGGGTTCCTCTGTCCCCACATCCTCTCCAGCATTTGTTGCTGCTGTCCTTTTTGATGTATGCCATTCTTACAGGAGTGAGGTGGTATCTTAGTGTTGTCTTGATTTGCATTTCTCTGATAATCAGTGACCTAGAGCAGTTTTTCATATGTTTGTTAGCCTTTTGGATCTCCTCTGTAGTGAATGTTTTGTTCATTTCCTCTGCCCATTTTTGGATGGGGTCATTTGCTTTTTTGCGGCTAAGTTTGCTGAGCTCTTTATTTATTTTGGTGATTAGTTTCTTGTCTGATGTCTGGCATGTGAAGATCTTCTCCCATTCTGTGAGGGGTCTCCCTGTTTGTTTAATAGTTTCTTTGGATGTGCAGAAGCTTTTCAATTTGATGTAGTCCCATTGGTTTGTTTCTGCTTTGGTCTTCCTTGCAATTGGGTTTGATTCATCAAAGATGTCCTTGAGGTGTATGTGGGAAAGTGTTTTACCAATGTTTTCCTCTAAGTATTTGATTGTTTCTGGTCTGACATCTAGGTCTTTGATCCCTTTGGGGTTGATTTTTGTTTCTGATGAGATAAAGTGGTTCAATTTCATTCTTCTGCATGTTTCAACCCAGTTTTTCCAGCACCATTTATTGAAGAGAGCCTCCTTCTTCCATTTAATCCTTTGGGCCCCCTTATCAAAGATTAGATGCCCATAGGTGTTGGGATTTACTTCTGGGCTTTCAATTCTGTTCCACTGGTCTGTATGCCTATTTTTGTTCCAGTACCATGCTGTTTTGATGATGATGGCTTTATAATATAGTTTAAGGTCTGGGAGTGTGATGCCTCCATTTCTGTTTCTTTTCCTTAAGATGGTTTGGGCAATTCTAGGTGTTTTCAGGTTCCAGATAAATGATTGTAGCGTTTGTTCTATTCTCTTAAAGAAGCCTGGTGGAACTTTGATGGGTATTGCATTAAATTTGTATATGGCTCTGGGGAGAATATTCATTTTGATGATATTTATTCTTCCAATCCATGAGCATGGGATATCTTTCCATTTCTTGGTATCAGTTTCTATCTCCTTGAGTAGCGACTCATAGTTTTCAGTATACAAGTCTTTCACTTCTTTGGTCAACTTTATTCCTAGGTATTTGATTGATTTTGCTGAAACAGTAAATGGGAGTGATTTCTGGATGTCTTCTTCTTCAGATTTAGTGCTTGCATAAAGAAATGCCACTGATTTTTGTACATTGATTTTGTAGCCTGATACCTTGCTATATTGCCTAACAACTTCCAGTAATTTTCTACTGGATTCTTTAGGTCTTTCTATGTATACTATCATATCATCTGCAAATAGTGAGAGCTTGACTTCTTCCCTTCCAATCTGTATCCCTTTGATTTCTTTCTCTAGCCTGATTGCTATGGCAAGAACTTCCAATACTATGTTGAAGAGTAACGGTGACAGTGGACAGCCCTGTCTAGTCCCCGATCTGAGGGGGAATGCTTTCAGCTTCTCTCCATTGAGTATGATGTTGGCTGTAGGTTTGCTATATATAGACTCCACTATATTGAGGAATTTCCCATCTATTCCCATTTTTTGTAGAGTTTTGAGCATGAATGGGTGTTGGATTTTGTCAAAGGCTTTCTCTGCATCTATTGAGATAATCATGTGGTTTTTGGCTTTGCTTTTATTGATGTGATGAATGACATTGATTGATTTACGGATGTTGAACCAGCCTTGCATTCCTGGGATGAATCCCACTTGGTCATGATGAACAATCTTTTTGATGTGTTGCTGTATCCGGTTGGCCAAGATCTTGTTTAATATTTTGGCATCTATGTTCATCAGAGATATTGGTCTGTAGTTTTCCTTTTTTGTTCTGTCCCTATCAGCTTTTGGTATCAGGGTGATGTTGGCTTCATAAAAGGTGGAAGAGAGTATTCCTGTTTCTTCAATCTTATGGAATAGCTTAAGAAGTATGGGTATTAACTGTTTCCTGAAAGTTTTGTAGAATTCATTTGTGAAGCCATCTGGTCCAGGACTTTTGTTGTTGGGGAGATTCTTAATAACGGTTTCAATTTCTTTGTCTGTGATTGGTGCATTTAGATTTTGTAGTTCTTCTTGGTTCAGTTTTGGAAGTGCATAGGTTTCTAGGAATTGTTCCATTTCTTCCAGATTCTCTAGCTTGGTGGCATATAGTTCTTTATAGAAGTTTCGCAGAATTCTCTGGATTTCTGTGGTGTCAGTTGTGATATCTCCTGCATCGTTTACAATTCTATTAATTTGAGTCTTCTCTCTTTTTTGTTTGGTGAGTCTGGCTAGGGGTTTGTCAATTTTGTTTAATCTTTCAAAGAACCAACATTTGGCTTCATTGATCTTTTGTATGGTTCTTTTATTTTCGATGTTGTTTATTTCTGCTCTAACTTTAGTGATTTCTGTCCTTCTGGTTGCTTTAGGGTTCCTTTGTTCCTCTTCCTCTAAGTCCTTGAGGTGTGTAGTAAGGTCGTTCATTTGGGCTTCTTCTTGGTGTTTAATATGTGATTGTATGGCTATAAGTTTCCCTCTCAGTACTGCTTTTGCTGTGTCCCAAATATTTTGATAGGTTGTGTCTTCATTTTCATTAGTTTCCAGGAACATTTGAATTTCCTGTTTGAGTGAGTCTCTGACCCAGTGGTTCTTAAGGAGCATGTTGTTTAGTTTCCAAATTCTATGTCTTTTAATAATTTTCCGTTTGTTGTTAAAAGTTAGTTTTACTCCACTGTGGTCTGAGAAGATACTTGGGATGATTTCAATGCTCTTGAATTTATTGATGCTGTCTTTGTGGCCTAACATGTGGTCTATCCTTGAGTATGTGTTATGTGGATTTGAAAAGAAGGTGTATTCCAGTTTTTTGGGGTGGAGGAGTCTGAAAATGTCCAAGAGGTCTAGTCTGTCAATCTCTTCATTCAATTCTCTTGTATCTTTATTGGTTCTCTGCTTTGTTGATCTGTCTAAGTGTGAGAGTGGGGTATTGAAGTCTCCCACTATTATTGTATTACTATTGATGTATTTTTGAAATTCTTTCAGTAGGTGTTTAATGTATTTAGATGGTCCCTCATTGGGTGCATAGATGTTAATAATTGTTAAGTCTTCTTGGCTGATTGATCCTCTAATCATTATGTAATGTCCTTGCCTATCTTTTATTACTTTATTTAATTTAAAATCTATCGTGTCTGAGATGAGAATGGCTGTTCCTGCCCTTTTTTGTGGACCGTTAGCCTGTATGATAGTTTTCCATCCTTTCACTTTAAGTCTGTGTTTATCTTGTTGTGACAGATGGGATTCTTGCAAGCAGCATATGGTTGGGTTATGTTTTCTGATCCATCCCCCCACCCTGTGCCTTTTGATGGGTGAGTTTAAGCCATTGACATTTATTGATATTATGGATTTAATGTATTGTAGTGCCATTGTTCTAAAAAACGATTTGTTTACTCTGATATATTACAAGTATTATAGTGATGTTCTTGTTTATAAGAGGTCTTTTAGTACCTCTTTCAGGGCCGGCTTGGTGATAGTTGCCTCCTTTAACTGTTGTTTGTCTAAGAAGGTTTTGATCCCTCCATCTAGCTTGAATGAAAGTCTAGCAGGATATATTATCCTTGGTTGAAACCCTTTTTCATTCAGGGCTCGATAGATATCTTGCCACTCCCTTCTGGCTTTTAGAGTTTGAGTGGAGAAATCTGCAGAAAGTCTTATGGGTTTTCCCCTGTATGTGACTTTTTGTTTCTCTCTTGCAGCCTTTAGGATCCTTTCTTTATCCTTACTTCTTCTCATTGTGACTATGATGTGTCTTGGTGTTTTCAGGTCTGGGTTGATTCTGTTTGGTACTCTCTGGGCCTCTTGCACCTTGATATCCTTTCTGTTATTCAGGTCTGGGAAATTTTCTTGTATTATTTCCTCTAGAATGTTTGCTTCCCCTTCCTCTCTTTCTTCCTCTGGCAGGCTAATTATACGAATGTTACTTCTTTTGAGATCATCCCATATGTCTCTGTTGTTGTTTTCAGTGTCTCTCAATCTCTTTTTAAGCTCTTTCACTTCTTTCTTAGTTTTCTCTAACTCATCCTCTGTCTGACTAATTCTGTTTTCTGCTTCTGTTAGTCTGCTTTCCCTTGCCTCAGCTTCTTTCTTCATTACAGCTATTTCAGCTTTCAGTTCTCTAATTGCCTCAAGATAATCAGTATTTTCCTTGGGTGTCTCAACTGTTGTTTCCCTAATACTGCCATTCCTTTCCTCCAATGTTGTTTTCATTTCTGTGATTAATAAGTTTATTATTGCTTGCATACTTTTCTTATCTATGGTTACTTCTGATTGATTTATGGTTTCTTCTGGGCTCTTGTCTTCATTCATTGGGGTAGCAGTTTTATTTGTTTTTAATCTACCCATATTTTTTTTATTTATGTGTTTCTCTCTCTCTCTTTTTTTTTTAATGCTCTGTTGTTCCTCAGTTGTTGTGTTGTGAGCACAAGTAGCACTGTACTAAATACCTTTATGACAATTGCACTCACCAACCTCCGGAATTACAGTAGCAACTGAAGTAAGTATTGAAGGAGTTTAATCATTACCAGTTAGCCAAAAAATTTCTCCAGTCCGTGAAAAAATAGTAACCAAATCCCAGTGAAGAAAGAGAAAAGAAAGAGAGGATAGCAAGAATAGACAGTTATGCAAATCTACTATCCAGTGTATATTATAGGGGTAACAAGAGTGTAAAGGGAACTAGAGCAGAGATACACACATAGAAAGTCCACTCTGGGTCAGATTTCTTCCCCAAAGTAATTCACAAATTCAGAAAGGCAAAGAAGAAAGAAGTGTATGACAGGATAAAAAAAAATAGTAATAATAAAAAATAAAAAAGAGATAAAGAGAGATAAGAGAGAGAAAAGGGAGAATATAAGAAGAAGGGTTGTAATTAAAGAGCAGTGCGAGGAACTTCCCAAATGTGTATCAGTGAGTTTAAAAAAAAAAAAAAAAACCCTGTTTGGTGGTATGGGGTATCCTGCTAGTAGCTGGTCCCAGGCACTGTTTATGGTGGGGCGGGGGGAGCGGCGGGAAGGATGTATGCTTGAAAATTAAAAGGAAGAAAAAAGATTTTTTTCCCCTACTCTAATTCTTAACCCAAATTAAGTTATAGACACCTTGGTATGACCGCTGTGGCCCCTTATTGGCTGGCCTGCTAAAGGCAGAAAATCCTATTGTTTACACGAGATGTGTCCGGAGCTCAAAGGCTAGCCGCTTCTCTGTAGTCCACCATCTTCCGGGAAACCCCCCCTCCAGACTTTTTTAAAGGATTTCTCAAAAATGAAAACTAGCTCCAAATCCTTTGATCCAATGAGAGCTATACTCAAGAAGTCTTTGGATCTGCTCTCAGGGTCGCGGTGGACCCTGGATTCTCCCAAGAGGAAGCCCCCGAGCTAAAGTGCTCTCTCAGGGTCCTCTGCCCGCCGCGCTCTGCAACGGCGGAGGAGCCGCCTTCCTGGGTGGGCGGAGGACAATGCCCGGCGCACTCTCCTTGCCCGGCGCCCTGGGAATTCTGGAGCCCCGCTAGTCCGTGTCACCTTTACTCTAATTCTTAACCCAAATTAAATTGTACCCACTCTTTGGTGTCACCCCTTATTAACTGGCCTGCTAAAGGCAGAAAATCCTACCGTTGCCGACGATGCGGTCAGAGCGCTCGCTGTCAGCAACTTCTCAGGCCGCCATCTTCCTCTCCCTCCTTTCCATGGTTTTCTAAGGTACCTGACATGGTCCCCAAAAGTTTCCTCAGTCATATTGCATGAGGTAGTATTTTTAAAGTATTTTATTATGGAAATAATTACAACAAAACTGTCACATAAGCACAATTTCTTAGCTGTGGTCTGTTGCAGCAAAGCCAAAGACTCTTGGTAAGGGAAGTCAAGAGGGGGTTCAGAGGATGTTGAGGACCCAGTGCACCAGCCCATGGTAGTGAGAGAAGACTTAGGTTGGTGATGGGAGTTGTGTGCAAATACCTGCCACAGAGAGGTAAGAAATAACAAAGTAGTATTTTTAAGGGTCTCATAGCCAACTGAGATACTGTAATTAGTTCTTGGATCACTGTAGGCTACAGGGCTTGGAAGCAAGTCTCAGTGCCCTTTGCCCTGTGCACAAGTAGGTGGATACTTCCTTAACATGTTGGCATCAGGTCCTGGATCCCACAGTATTTCCAAAGGCAGCACTTTAGCCCACTCAACCAGGACCTTATTCATACAAGTTGAGGAATCAACTATTGAGCTTAACTCCCTGGACTGAGAGCTTTCTGTTTTGTTTTATTTTGCTTTGCTTTGCTTTGCCTTGCTTTTCTGCTAACTATGGAGACAAGGATGTTTTATAAAGTCATGTGGGTTAAGTGAACCATGAAAGTGAATGGTCTCATATTCCTTGAGATCATGTGTTGTTGGCCAGCAAAATAGCTCACTTGAAAGATGTGCTGTTTTGCCAAATTGTGTGTTGTATTGCTACACCGTGACCAACAAGATGTTAACCTCACCCAAGTCTTCAGTTTCACAGGTTAGCCGCATTTGGTAATCTCAGTTCTCATTTGGAATCTTAGGGCTTGTTTCCATCTGACTTTGGCTTTTTGCTTTGTGATTTGTGGCTGTTGCTTGTCTTTTATGCCCCACATGTGAGAAAAATTATCTGATTTTTTTACATCCTCCTGACTCACTTTGCTTAACATGACCCTCTCTTGTTCCCTCCATTTTGAAAGGCACTTTAATCTTGTGTTGTATTGTATGACTTTTTTTTACTGATGCAACTTTATTGTACAAAACTATACACATTGTAGAATTATGTCTATTTATGATCTGTGTTATCAGGTTATACCTTCTAGCAAAATGTCAAGGTGCCTTCACTGCAGTCTGTTGGAGACACCCCTGATTTCTTGATGCCTATTATTTGATGTTGGAGACCCCTGAATTATATATAATATATAATATATTATACATATTATATATTTTACATATATATTATAATATATAATACCTATCACTTACTTTTTAAAAAATGTATCATTTTTATTTATTGGATAGAGACAGCCTCAGAAGAGAGATAGAAGTACACCTATAGTTCTACTTCAGCACTCACAAAGCTTTCCCCCTCCATCTGGGGACCAGGAGCTCGAACCTGGGTCTTTGAGCACTGTAACATGAGCGCTCAACCAGGTGCCACCACCCGGCCCTACCTGTTATTTATTGATGAAAGCTTGCTTTGTTGATTGTTTGCTTTCTCAGTTAATGACAGCTAAATCTAGAGCAAAAGGAATGTTTGACCACCTGCAGTCACTCATGTTCCTTTCTGACTACAGCTCCTGCTCTCTGATGGCCATCTGTGAGGGGACACAAGAACAGCTGGGCCAACAAGCCCCTGAAAGCAAGAAGGCCTAATGCTCAAACTGTGACAAACACTGCTGCCTTTCACAGGCTAAAAAATGATGATAAGGAAAAAATGTATCTTTATAGTATAGCCAGAGGGCTATGTGACAATGCTTTAGTGGTCTAGAAATAGCTGTTATAATTAGTGTGCCAATGCAGAAATGCTTCTGGTGGTCTTATTCCATGCTCTGTTGTAATGTAGACTTTAATTAATAAATACACTTCCTGGGCCAGTGGGGGGTGGGAGTGGGTGGGAGTGGGTGGGAGGGATGGGTCACTGTCTTTTGGTGGTGGCAATGGTGTTTATGTACACTCCTAGTAAAATGTAGTCATATAAATCACTAGTTAATTAATACGAGGGGGGAATTAATTGTATGTCTTGAAGTTTCTTAAAAAACAAACTGAATCTTTTTAATATATAGGCTGTGTAATTGATATGCAGACTCTCTCAAAAACCTAGACCAAATAGATCAGAAGCAACCAAGAGCACAGCTATATACAAGGTACTGGGTACTGTACAAACCCTAACAAAAGGACTTTTCAAAGTTAAACCAATTACCAAATAATGTGATGATAACATTAACTATCGATTGTCTTTTTGAACCCTAAGACAGCAGGAACCTCACATCTCCACTATAGAGCCTCTACTTCCCCCAGTCCTGGAAGCCTTGGATAGGGCCCCACTTTCCCTTATGTCTCTCTCAATCCATATCAAATAAAATTGCATCTGCCAATCACAACCTAACCAATGCAACGATTGCCACCTCAACATGCTTCACTTCAGACTATGTCCAGAGACTTCATGTGTGACAACCCTTCAGCTTTATTATTCAGGTGAGACCTTTCCTTTCATAGTATACTCTAATTCCATCGCAGGTGGTTCACTTTCTAACAAAGTCCCAAAACCTAGATATACACCAGTTTCTGTGTGAGAGAGCATATGTTCACACGTATCCGTAAACTACTGCAAAATATATACCTGAAAGCAGAAGTACACTAGAGTTTGCAGTGAGTACCCCCCAACACTTCCTCTCCACTATTCCTAGCTTTGGGTCTATGATTGCTCAACAATTTGTTTGGCTTCGCATGTTAACTCTCTTTTCAGTCACCAGGTTCCAGATGTCATCAGGATGCCGGCCAGGCTTCCCTGAACTGAAGACCCCACCAATGTGTCCTGGAGCTCCGCTTCCCCAGAGACCCACACTTATAGGGAAAGAGAGAGGCAGATTGGGAGTATGGACCGACCAGTCAACGCCCATGTTAAGCGGGGAAGCAATTACAGAAGCCAGACCTTCTACCTTCTGTAACCCACAATGACCCTGGGTCCATGCTCCCAGAGGGATAGAGAATGGGAAAGCTATCACGGGAGGAGGTGGGATATGGATATTGGGTGGTGGGAATTGTGTGGAGTTGTACCCCCCCTACCCTATGGTTTTGTTAATCCCTTCTTAAATTAAATAAATAAATAAATAAATATACCCTGAGGGAAGTTTGTTCAGGGTCACATTCAGTAAAATATACTGATGTGGTCACCCTCCAGGCTACCTTTATACTTGCCAGTAAGTGTCTGAGTTCACCTTGATATCTCTAGATCATGTTAAAGTGCAGGGTGTGCGGGCAGCTGTGCCTACCATAACGGTCTATTGCAAGCTCCACCCTTTCAGTCCATCCACGGTGTCTTTGGATAATGTTATTTTTACAAACCAAGACTAATGCTTATAGGAAATCCTTTTTGAAATGAGATATTAGTAATTTAAAAGAACTGTGAATGTAGCATCTTACTGGACAATCAACTAAGAGTATAAGAAGATATTTTTCTGTCTTCCTTGAGTAACTAGGTATGTGAAATGCTCATTCCCTAGAATGACTCATATACAGAGGTGGGAGAAACTGAATTTGAGGGATTTGGAGAAAACTAGAAAGTTGAAAAAAAAACTGAGTTAAAAGCTCCTGCATCCTAAACAAACAGGCGGCAAATATTTGACGACTTCTTGTTTTGACTGCCTGGGAATGTTTCAGAAATACAATATGGTTTTGTTGCTGGGACCAAAATTGTTATTCATGCACACCACTCTTCAACAAAAGTAAAACTATACGCTTTTTGATCAGCTACAGATAAGAAACAGAGAGTGTCTTAGGTAGCTACAGTAAAAGAATAGTACTGTAATGAGTATGCAGTTGATTGCCAAGATCTGGCAAGATAGAACCTGAGGAATATACAGATTTTGGAGTACCTTCCTTGTGTCACCTCTGTAGGGAGCAGAGTTTTCCTGAAAGAAGTCTCTTCAATGCCTCTTTCACATCCTTGTTCCTCAAAGTGTAGATAATGGGATTTAAGGTGGGTGTCACTATAGTGTAGAAGAGGGAGATGAACTTGCCTCGGTCCTGGGAGTAACTGTCGCTTGGCTGCAGGTACATGTAGATGCTGGTACCATAGAAGATGACTACAACTGTGAGGTGGGAGGAGCAGGTGTTGAAGGCTTTGTGCCTGACCTCTGCTGACTTGATCCTCAGCACAGCCTGAGTGATGAAACCATAGGAGACAAGGATGAGTGCAGGGGGAAGAAGGAGGAACAGGATACTGACAGTAAACAGCACCAGCTCATTGACTGTTGTGTCTGCACAAGCTAACTTGAGCAGAGCTGGAACTTCACAGATAAAGTGGTTCAGCCTATGGTTGCCACAGAAAGGCAACTGTAAAGTAAAGGTGGCATGGATCAGGGAGTTGGCCAAACCACTGAGCCAGGAGACAGATGCCAGCTGCTGGCACAGTCTAGGGTTCATGATGACCACATAGTGGAGAGGCTTGCAGACAGCAACGTAGCGGTCCAAAGCCATGACTGCCAGCAGGATACATTCAGTGGAGCCCAGAGCGAGGGAAATGTACAGCTGCGCCACACAGCCACCATAGGTGATAGTCTTCTCAGGGCCTCGCAGATTGACCAGGGTCTGTGGTGCCAGACTGGTGCTGAAGCACAGGTCCAGCAGGGACAGGTTGCTGAGGAAGAAGTACATGGGAGTGTGGAGATGGGCATCCAGGTAAGACACCAGGATGATGGTGAAGTTGCCTATAAGGGTCAGCAGGTAGAAGAAAAGCACAAACAGAAAGAGCATAGCCTCCAGGTGAGGGTGGTCTGAGAAGCCAAGAAGGACAAAGCCCATGAGAGAGCTCTCGTTGGCCCTTTCCATCCTTCCAGAGGGATGTTTCCCTGTGGAAGAGGAAGAGGGACAGGTGTGAGTGAAGTCAATGATCTTACAGCCACTGTGTATCTGAAAGATTATTGTCTTGAGTCCTTGGTTGTGAGGAATGCTTGTAGTATTAGGATGGTGTGAGCCTAGCTATGAAAGCCAAGCAAATGGAAATTTGCACACATAGACCAAGAAATAAGGAATCAAAAGACCTATACAGGATTTTAACTTCCAACAAAATTATATATACTCTGCACAGCATTCAGGTCATGTGATTGATAAAAATGGAGATATGAATTTCTTCTCACCACAGGCCCTTACACAGATACAGTCTTTTTCTTTGATTTACCTGACCATTTCTAAGCTCTCACAACTTGTCATGCCTAGGATAAAAATCAGGACCTCCTCAGATTGTGTACAGAGACATCAGGAATGAATTGCCAACCTTTCACCCTCATTCTTTGGGTGAGACCTTACTTTCATGGTATTCTCTAATTCCATTCCAGGAGCTTCACTTCCAAATGAAATCTCAAAACCTAGATATAGGCAAGGTCCAGTAAGAGAGAACATAT
Organism: Erinaceus europaeus; assembly: GCF_950295315.1. Classification (NCBI taxonomy): domain Eukaryota; kingdom Metazoa; phylum Chordata; class Mammalia; order Eulipotyphla; family Erinaceidae; genus Erinaceus; species Erinaceus europaeus. The sequence goes on from NC_080170.1 coordinate 18,004,693, forward strand.
ATTCACTTGTACCTATAAATTAGGGCAAAACATATACCTGAAAGCAAAAATACACAATAGTTTATAGTGAGTCAGTATGAAGTGCCTACTGAAATAGTATCTTATTAGACTTAGATACTCTACTCACTTACTTCCTATTACAGTTCTCTCACTCACTCCAAAGCTAACCTCATAAAAGCAAGGACTGCAAAAGCTTAGTAAGGGCAAGAGACTGGCATACTTTAGCAATGACTCTTTAGTCACTTTCAGGCCATTCCACCAGCTGGAGCCCTAATCAGGGAGTCCTGAGTCTCCCAAACAGACTTGATGGGCCTAGACCTCAAATAAATCCCTCTCTCAATTGTTACTGGCCATTATTATTAGGAATGACAAAATAGACCCCTTTGTGGGCCCCCATAGAAAATTTCCCTCAACCTGGATCAACAATGGTAGAGAATGCACCATCCTCCGAAGGGAGGATGCCCAACATACTGTATGATACATCTGAGGGAGATGGGTTGATACTGTGGCAACATGGAATGTTCCTACTCATGACCACAGAATGTGAGCTCAGATCTAGAGGGATGAAGAGGTCACACAGGCTCCTAAGATAATTATGGGCCCCAGATCGCATCAAATTGATGGGGTTTACAGTAATATTTATACCCCTTTCCCATATTTGGGAGCTACTTTCTTCCCTGATCCAGCTTTCTGGTCCTTTTCCCATCAATGACAGAATCTCCCCAGACAATAATTAGGATCCATCTGCATATCAGATTTCAGGCTCAGGCAAAAAAAAAAAAAAAACTAGTATAGCTACAGGCCCTTTGAAATATAACTAAAATATGCCTACTAGCTATCTACCAAATGGAGGACCCCCCTCCAACGCTTCATCTGCACTATTCCAGCCTTTCAGTCCATAATTGTCCGACAGTTTATTTGGCTTTGTATGTTAATTCTCTTTTCAGCCACCAGGTTCCAGATGCTAGCAGGATGCGACCAGATTTCCCTGGACAGGCATCCTCACCAATGTCCTTGGAGCTCCGCTTCTCCAGAAACCTTCCACACTAGAGAAAGAGAGAAACAGGCTGGGAGTATGGGTTGACCTGTCAACACCCATGTTCAGCAGGGAAGCAATTAAAGAAGCCAGACCTTCAACTTTCTGCATCCCACAATGATCTTGGATACATACTCCCAGAGAGATAAACAATAGGAAAGCTATGAGGGGAGGAGTTGGTATACAGAGGTCTGGTGGTAGAATTGTGTGAAGCTGTACCCCTCTTATCAAATGGTTTAGTCAGTGTTTCCTTTTTATAAATAAAAAATTTAATATATATATATATATAATGAAAAATCAGGACTTAAAAATCAGGACTTGCTCTTTAGTGCCCTATCACAACTCCACACATACATTCCTGTGTTCTCTTTATACATTGCTTCAACAAAGAAAGCTAAGGCTACCATAGTTTAAACAGTCTGTATAAAAAACATAACAAAATTTAGTCATTCAATAATAAGCATCTAAGTTTTACAAAGTGGTTTTAATATGTTCTAAGATTGTATAACAGGTGTAATTTACAAATGTGTTTGGCTGCCCCCATCATTCCTCCCTTACCCCCACATAAGAAGTCACTGCACAAGACTGCAGACTCCCTGACAAGCACCTCTAGCCCCGATGGACATTCTCTTTCCTTGATGGAGGGGTTGTGTCCCTCCTGTACTACTTCAATCAGGGAAACTATACCACACTGCTTTTTAACATCTGTAAATTGCTTCCAAACTACATCTGCTCATTACACTGAAGGTCCTTGTTATACTGGTAGCCTGTGTGATTTTAATGATGGCCATTGTGTGTTCATTTAACCATAGCTACCTGGTGAAGCCAGGAAGTCTTTCCCAGGTGTCCCAGTCCCCACAAATGTTTATTCTGTGTAGCAGATGTGAGTGACAAAGGACATGGTTATGACAGTTTGCCTCCGTAGTCAGAGAGCTGAGCCAGGCTGAACTGCAACTAGCTACAGCAGGAAGAGCAAGTGCAAAGTCTTCCGGTAATAGACACCCAGATCTGTGCAGAAATAATCCAGAGACTAAGGCTGGGAAAAGAACTGGCTTGCATCTTTTTTTTCTAAGGAATGAGAGAGGTGTCAGTGAAGCAAAGGAGAGCAGGTACCGAGCTGGACACTATTGAAGGTTTCCTTGGAAAAGATGCCTTATATATGGGACCATAGCACCATAGAAGGAAGAGAGATGGGTGGCTGGATAAGGGAATTACTGAGAGCTGAGTTGGCGTGGATAAATGCCCCTGAGTTCCCTCCTTCCAACATAAATAGGCTTCTGCCTTAGGCAGACAGATCCCTGAGAATAACAATGCCAGGGTGTGTGAGGACATGATGGACATGATCAGACAAAGGGGTCTGCCTTCTGCAGCTGCAAGGGTGGAAGGCAGCTTCTTCCCCAGGCTCACAGGTACAGATTTGTGGTTGTCTTGGATTCCCTGCAAACATATACACAGATTCTAACCAGGAGTCTACAATTCAGTTACCTGTGAGCTCACTACCACACACTCCTGGGGCACTAGCTGCCCTTAGTTGGAAACAGGTAGGAAGCTCCTCAGTCTGTCCTCTTGAAATTTGGAGAAATCCACTGTGACACAATGTCTCTGTCCTCTGGTTTATTTTCCATGTGCTCTAACCTGACTGCCATCTCACCACCTCACCGTTGACTATTTTACTGTGCTAAAGTAAATAGTGCCACATGTACAGATTTCCTACCATATACTTTTATACCAAACTAGAAGTCACCTATCTTAGCAGAAATTTTCTGATATGGTATGTAAATAGGGTTCTATGTCCACATATATTCTGGTACTTGCTGACCCTCAATTCTGAAAAATAATGTTAATTCCAGCAGCAAAATACAAAAT